>NC_068981.1:187513749-187517708 GCF_001194135.2 Octopus bimaculoides
CTGTGTTTGTCTCCCAGAATCGCCTGGCAACTGATGCTGGTGTGTTTACATCCCCGTAACCTAGCGGTTCGGCAAAAGAGACGGTTAGAATAAGTACTAGGCTTACAAAGAATAAGTCCTGGGGTTGATATACTCGACTAAAGGTGGTGCTCCAGCATGGCCGCAGTCAAATGACTGAAACAAATAAAAGAATTATTATTATTATTATTATTATTATTATTATTATTATTAGTAGTAGTAGTGGTTGTTGTTGTAGTTGTTGTTGTTTAGTCCCAGGTCAACCCTTTACTTTTAGGCATGTGATCACAACTAGGATGGTGCCATTGCTATAAGCACAAGTACCCAACATCGCATCCCAAAAATTACCGTTCGGCTGATTGACACAGAATCTCCCCAAAACAACATACTACATCCCCTGTTACTGTAACTTCTCTGGAGAAGATACAACATGTCCCGATACTGTTAGTATCACCAGATAGAGTACTGGAGTCGATTTGTTCGGTGCCCCAGCTTGGCCGCTGTCTGATGACTGAAAGAAGTAAACCAAAGGATAAACAAGAACCATTGATAACAACTCTTCCCTTAAAACTCCACTAAACACACTACACATGATTCTCCCCATTTTGAATATTTATCCTCGTTGTACACATTTCCTTTAGCCGTCAATTTCCAAATGTTCAAGAGAAACGGTAAAAGCATCAACATCTCCGATCTTAGACTCGCTCGAAAGCTATGAGTACAACCTATTTCCCCAGATTAAAAAAACGTTGTTTTAACATTTTCCATTCTATCTCTTTGTAAATCAATGAATACATTGTTTTGTCTGTATCGCTTTCTATTTAAGACGACAGTAAAGTATTATTTATTTATGCGCTCTTTTAAATCCTAGCCAGGCTCATGGGCCCGGTTTCTATGGCGTATTCCCCCCCCCCCAGCTAGACGGGACGCCAGTACATCGCAGTTTTACTCAAGAAACAGTGAGAGTTGGGGCGAAAGATTCCAACAGGGCGAAAGATTCCACACAGTAAGGTATTACTTGAGTGATATTTGGTTGCTATTTCTAGCAGGTCGAACGAAGCGGTCACATAACGGCCCCTTTACTGGTTACTTATTTGTATTGTTTAAGTCAAGTGAACGCCATTCACATATCTTAAGATATAACTTAATAGACATTCATACATAAATGTAAAGCGGTCACGTCTAAATCACAAACTGACCTCTGACCTTATCTCGAGGCTATGACTCAGTTTCAATCGAAGGTCTTTCGCCACTCTTCTTCCCGTTATTACACCGGACACAAAATGTTTGTGCGTATCTGGTTTTAGTATCATAGAGTGTCACAGTTTGTGGTGCAGTGTAATCAATTCCAGTTAAAATATTTCCGTATTCTCTTCTTTGCATTTCTAGTACACAATACACAACCATTTTGATAATAACATTGGCATTTTAATTTCGTTAGACACGTTTAATAAATGCAAAGATTCTGGAGGCTTGCCCTTCGGTGACGTACATAGCATGCAGTCCATTGCCTACATTTCAGTGTTCAACCTTTAGAAAAACAGGTTAAGTACCAACAAAATATTTTACCGGAAAACCAGACACGTGATTTCCTGTTGATGTTGAAGGCTTGTTAGCTTATAATATCATCAACGATGCTGAATGTTTGGGCTGAGAGGAAAGAGAAAGAGAAAGAGATAGAGAGAGAGAGAGAGAGAGAGAGAGAGAGAGAGAGAGAGAGAGAGAGAGAGAGAGAGAGAGAGGGAGGATAGAGAGAAGGGAGAGATAGTGTATGGAGAAATTACATACAATATTAAATTCTACTCTAGGCACAAGGTCAGAAATTTTGGGGGAGGGGGCCAGTCAACTAAATCGACCCCAGTACGCAACTGGTACTTAATTTATCGACTCCGAAAGAATGAAAAGCAAAGTCGACCTCGGCGGAATTTGAACTCAGAAATTACCCAGAAATAAGAGGGAGTCTCTTTGTAGTAGCTCGACTTGGTAAAGATAATAGTCAATTTCTCTTAAACTATGTTATACTTTCTTCAAAAAGAAAAAAAAATGAGTAATACATTGGACAACCGAGCTTCAGGATACGCAGAAAAAGACGGCAGATGACGACTTTGAATTACAGGTGTGATATATCAGAAATGACCAAAGGTGGAGAAAGGCTAAACAACATCACTATCATCACCAGCACCACCAATAACAATAATAACAACAGCAACAAAACACCTCTGTAGTTATAAGGAGAATAAACTGAAATTTCAACATGATAGGGATCTCAGTTACATCATCATACGTGGTTGACTTAAATCGTTGCCTATCATTTAGGACTTGCGGGTCTTTAGCGAAGTTCACTGTGTTACAAGTATTTGAATCAAGTTCAAACTCTCGCAATAGAGTTGAGTTTTCGCGCGTTCAGGTTTCTGGTTTGGGTCCGAGAAGACTTCTATTTACCCACCAGTATCCCTACTGATACTTGAAACTGTCGTGGCACCGCCCTTCTTTCTCTTGCCAAACCATTATAATAATATTTTCGTACGAGTTCCTTATAATTTGTTTAAATCAGGAAAAACTTTTTAAAACAATTAACAGTCTCTAGACTTCCCCGGTCTCATTATCTGGATGATGTAATTTTGGCCTGCGTTACTCCCGTTCTCTATAAGGCAAAGTCAATGTGATTGGTGTCAATATTAACACAGAAATTCGAATGGCGAATGTAGCTTCATAAAATGAGAGCAACAAATGTCAGGACAATTTTATCCATCAGGTGGAGACAGAAGATACTTTGATGGTGGATTTAGCAACTTCATTGCTCCTCCACCAAAAAAAGCAAGGAAGAACTTTTTTGGAAATATTGAAACAAACTACACACACACACACACACACACACACACACACACACAAACACACACACACACACACACACACACACACACACACACACACACACACACACACACACACACACACACACACACACACACACACACACACACACACACACACTTCCAAGTATGGTTACATTGTTATCAGCAACATACATGATCTTCCAAGGAAGATTAGATTCTACTCCAACGATTCTCAGCCTTTTGTTATCGTGACCGATTTTTGGAAAATCAATAATCATCCGTGACCTTTTTCTTTTTTAAAAATGTTTAATTAAAAATCAATTTTCCGAAGATATATATGCCAATTGATTGCACTTAACAATTGATACTTTTCTTGGCGAAATATTCGTATAGCCGCTGGAGTGGCTGCTTCCTAACCACATCGTTCCGAGTTCAATCTCACTGCGTGGAACCTTGGGTAAGTGTCCATCAATTCTTGACAATCGGTGTTGGTGTGTTTACGTCCCCGTAACTTAGCATTTCCGCAAAAAGACACTGATATCAATTATCTCAGAGAATCTGCTTTCAACATGCCTTCAGACATCCACTTCAAAATAGATAAAGTAAAAAAGTGTACGAGAAATGAAAAATATGGACTGGCCAAAAGACACCTGACAGTTAATCAATTAATCAAAACCCATTTAATTCCAAGAATAAAACAGAATTATTTTACAGTTCTATATTTAAGAGATGAGGAATTATGTACATTATTTATATTATTTACATTCGACGGATATTTGTCCTCATCTTGTTTGTTGTTAACAACAAACAAGATGAGGACAAATATCCGTCGAATGTAAATAATGTAAGAATTATTTTATATGAGACTTCGCTAATAAATAGACAAATGTTGAAAAAATAATAATTTTAATGGTAATTTCAACTCACAACATTCAATTATTAAACATTCATAACTGGAATGAATAAATAAAATTAAATATTAAGTATTTGTGGAATTTTGATTTACTGTCGGGTGACTTATGGCTAACTTTGTATATGAAAAAAATATTTCATAAAAAAAGTATATATATTAAAAAAAAAAAGACTTTGTTTTAGGAATCTGTT
>NC_068981.1:187517718-187527929 GCF_001194135.2 Octopus bimaculoides
ATATATATATATATATATATATATATATATATATATATAACATATACATGAATATGTACACACATACGATATAAAAGTGTAACTGGAGCAACCAACCAACCAACCAACTAACAAATCTTTATACCGGCTGTTATAAATATTTCGAGACAGATATTACTTTTCAATGAAGTGCACAAATAGACAGACGTAATTTTGTTAATTTTCGCTAATTTCATTATGCTTGAACATTCTTTGTTTGTTTGCAAGCGATATAAAATAAGAGTTGCTGTTCTAGCTGTCATCTTTGTCTTGTCGAGATGGGAACGACAAGATGACGACTACAAGAATGAAACGACCACCACTTAACTTTAAAACGAAAGCAAATACACAGACATTGTAACTCTAAAGAAATGAATCACGAATATTTTACAAAGGATGAAAGAAAACTGTGTTTGTTAATATATAAATCCCATGTGAAAACGACCGATGTTTATTATAAAGGAGAATAAAAGAAAATAAAAATCAGATCGAAGATAAAAATAATCACTTTCCAGTCCCTTAGGCTCCCTCCTGGTGACCTACACATCTATCATATTGTAAAAACTGCAACGATTAAATTTCCTCTTTAGGAATGAACACACTCGAGTCTTGTACAATTTTGACTGTTTGTAAAGCTGAAGTAAGTCTGACCTTTGAGTCCTGTTTCGATTTCTAAGGCGCTACTGCTACTACATATAGAAACACCCAAAGATAACATCTAAAGACGGCCATTCGACTGATCGCCAAAAAGACACTTTTATAAACAAAATATAAATGTTTATTCACAGCCACACTGGTTCGTATCTTTCTGCTTCTCTAGATGAGACTATAAAGGCTCTGCGGAGCGAAACAATAGACTCCCTATGTGGTCGCTCGATTTGTTAAAAATAGCAGCCTAATCTCCTTTGAATCACGTCAAATCCATTTGCGAGACAGAGGAAAGGATAAATTAAGTAATATGAAACCATGGTCGTGGTTGGAAGGCTTTTGATCATGTCTTGTCACTCAGGGATGATCTGGATCTAATCAACAACAGCAACAATTGCTGTTACAGCAACTATTCCTGCAGTAACAATAACTACTACTACTACTACTACTACTACTACTACTACTACTACTACTACTACTACTACTACTGTCTAGTGGCACACTCCCCCCATTCGTCTAGATAGCACCTGTCGCACCTTCTGGGGTCTCAGCTGCCAGATCCGGAACTAAAACACTTTACTGAATCCTTCCTCCCGCCACAACTTATTTCTTTCTGAAATTTCCTCTACGCCATTAATCTTTTGCAGACATCAGCCTACACATGTGTAAATTGAATTGAACACCAACTGCTTCGATCTTATCACAAATCATACGCATTCTGCCTCTGTTTATAAGGAAGTATTTTTTTTTCCTTTCCTCTCGTCTGTTTTATATTATTCAAAGATTGTTCATCTTGCATCCGGCAACGAATGTTGTGAAGAGATTTTCTTTCGTTTCTCCTTCTTCGTGTATTTTCAAAGTAGGATTGTTCTTTTACTTTCATCGTAGCAGGATATGAGAATTCTATCAAAGTTGCATATATTACACTTGACATTTTCTGTATTTTTCTCGCTTGATCTTTGTCATGCCAAATTATTTTTGTATCGATAGCATTGTTATTTAACTGGGTCACGATGTTACTAGTCTACAATATGCTCAATTCTCATTATCGAATATAAGGCATTCTTTCAGTTAGATTTCTCTTGATTAACAATAGTACATTCTCTGGGCTTTTAAATAGATGCTTCTGTGTAATTCGTTTTTATTTTTTATTCACTTTGAAAGAGACAAAAAAACTGTTGCGCTTCTGGTCACTTATAATGCTTGCAAAATATTGATCCAACGAGAGTTTCTTGGATAAATCAAAATGTTATTCTAAGATCATGTGTGAAATAATGTTCAACGATAAATTATTAATTGATGAGAAAATTCGACCTTTCAGGTCGGTGTTTCTTCGTTGAATCATTCATCCATTTGCAGCTAATTAAGTGAAGCAGAACGAACTCGTGCATAGATTTCTGTATTAAAATATCTCTCAGTACAAAAGAACTAATATCCTTTTGGCCGTTGAGATTTCACTCTGAGAAAACTTATTCGGTGTGACAAGTTATTATTTCAACATATTCTGCATGCACAGATTTACTATTAAAAAAAAATATCATCTCAAAATTTTAATACAAGATATCACCATCATACCAAATGTATACAGACTGTTAGAAGGCAAGGTGCTGTGGAATTGTCTGAGATAAAATCTCTTCATAGACTTATGTGTTAAAAATAAAATGAAATATATATACATATATAGGTGCAGGCGTGGTTGTGTGGTCAGAGACCTGCTTCTCAAACACCCGGTTCCGGGTTCAGTCCCACCGCGTGGCACCTTAGGCAAGTGTCTTCTACTATAGCCTCGGACCGACGAAAGCCTTGTAAGTGGATTTGGTAGACAGAAACTGAAAGAAGTCCGTCGTGTATATGTATATATACTTACGTGTGTGTCTTTGTATCTGTGTTTATCTCCCACCATCGCTTAACAACCGATGTTGGTGTGTTTATGTCCCCGAAAATTAGCGGTTCGGTAAAAGAGACCGATAGAATAAGTAGTAGGCTTACAAGGAATAAGTACTGAAAATAAGCTAAAATTGGAATAGAGTTAAGTTTTAGTAAGATAAGATGTGAATAATTTTGAGGAAAGTGAATGAATACCAGGGTTAAGTTAAAGTGATACATACATCATTGAATACTACGTTATAGATCAGGTATCGAAGTTCCAAAGTGGTTGCGATGGACGGGGAAGGGGATCTAAAAAAAGTTTGGGTGGAAAATTGTAATTAGAATTGAGTTCTAATTGATATTAATAGTTTTAGTTTCTAGATGGCAGAATCGTTAGCACGCTGGACAAAATGCTTAGCGGTACTTCGTCCGTTTGTATGTCCTGAGTTCAAATCCTGCTGAAGTCGACTTTGATTTTCATCCTTTCGGGGTCAATAAAATAAATACCATTCAAGTACTGGGGTGGATGTAATCGACTATCCCCCTACCCCAAAGTTTTATGTCATGTGCCTATAGCAGAAAGGATTGATTTTAGCTTATAAAAGGCGGGGACCTGGCAGAATGGTTATCTCACCGGAAAAATGCTTAGTAGTTTCTTTCGACTTTTCTTTCTGAGTTCAAATTCCGCTGAGGTCGATGTTACTTCATCGTTTCGGGGTTGATAAAATAAGTTCCAGTTGAACACTGGAAATTGCTTGCTTTGTTTCAAAATTTGCAAGCAATAGTTTTTGCTACAAACATAAGCAGAAGGTGTGAAATTCGAGGGAGGATTATAACCAATTATATCGACCCTATGCGGAAGAAGGAAAGAGAAAGTTGACTGCAGCAGGATTTGAACTCAGGGCGTAAAGAGTAGGAAGAAATGATGCGAGGTAAGTTATCTGCGTCTCAAGCAATGTTTCCAAGCCACCGCCCTTATTCACACCAGAATTAAAGCGCATAGCTTTCTTCTTTCTTCTCTGAGAGAATATTAATATCCTTTTCTACTCTAGGCACAAGGCCCGGAACTTTTGGAGAGAGGGCCAATGGATTAGATCGACCCAGTATTTCACTGGTACTTAATTTACCGACCCCGAAAGGATGAAAGGTAAAGTCGACCTTGGCGGAACGTGAAGACATGAAATACTGCTAAGCATTTCGTCCGGCATACTAACGTTTCTTATTTCTTTATTGCCCACAAGGTGCTAAACATAGAGGGGACAAACAAGGACAGACAAAGGCATTAAGTCGATTACATCGACCCCAGTACGTAACTGGTACTCAATTTATCGACCCCGAAAGGATGAAAGGCAAAGTCGACCTCGGCGGAATTTGAACTCAGAACGTAAAGACAGACGAAATACCACTAAGCATTTCACCCGGTGTGCTAACGTTTCTGCCAGCTCGCCGCCTTCCATTCTTATAAATATTCTTTTCTACTCTAGACACAAGACCCGAAATATTTGGGGAGGGGGCCAGTCGATTAGATCGATCCCAGTACGTAACTGGTACTTAATTTATCAACCACGAAAGGATGAAAGGCAAAGTTGTCCGCGTTGGAAATTGAACTCAGGACGTAAAGACATACGAAATACTGCGAAGCATTTCGCCCGACGTGCATTTCTTATTTCTTTATTGCCCACAAGGGACTAAACACAGAGGGGACAAACGACGTGCTAACGTTTCTGCCAGCCCGCTGCTTTAGAGAATATAACTATGAAGATATGATTGTTAGATGTTATGCAAGTAAAAGTTCATTAGAAAACTTCAGAACCCGAGAAGGTATGAAGACAAAACGTCCTGACAGAAGTTGAGACTGAAAATACTGGAGTTAAATATTTTGCTGTAGTATCATTTACTTTTAACTGTTTCAGTCGTTAGACTGCGGCCATTCTGTGATATCAGCTTGAAGGAGTTTTAGTTGAATGAATCGACTCCAATACTTATGTTTTGAAGCCTGGTACTGACACTGTCGTTCTGTTTTGTCGCACAGCTAAGTTACAGGGACGTAAATACACCAATACCGGTTATCAAGCGGTGTTGGAGACAAACGCACACACACAGAGGCTTCTTATAGTTTCTGCCTACCAAATCCATTCACAAGGCTATGGTCGAAGAGACTTGCCACGCAGCAGGAATGACACCGGAATCATGTTGGAAAGAAAACTTCTTACCACACAGCCACGCTGTGAAAATATATATTCAGGGTTGTGTCAAATATGTGATTAATGAAAACAATTGCGAAAATATTCAACGCAGACGAAACCGGAATTTCTGAAACTAAATGGTACAAGCAAAAATTGTACGCGATTTGTGTTCATAACACTCGTGACTTACGGGTTCACCGGTTCATAGGTTTAGGGAATATCGCTTAAAAGGACGAGTGGTTCTCCAGTGGCGAAAAGCAACAGCGATCGGATATGTATGCTCGAATCTGTCAGACAATATTAAGAATGAATAGATACGTTATTGATTCGATTCTCGCTGTTCTGCGCGCATCCCATGAATTATTATCTGTTTGACAAGCGTCAGCACGCATCATTAAATAGTTTATTTGCTGATTCCGAGAAACAAGACTTTGGTCTTTTGAGATTCATGAGGAAACAAACAACGAGGTTAAAACAACATAGAATCTCGAAGTTTCCTTACACCAGTGAATTACGTGTTATGAACACAAATCGCATAAAAGGAGGACAGTGTTCCCCCGTTGGTAATCAGATATTTACGTTTCAAATCTGCCAAAATGAATTAAGAATAAGCAGAGACGATTAAGAGAGCATTCATCAATCAAAAGACGAAGTTACAGTCAGCAGTATGAGAGGAATCTGGGGGAAATGCTCTGCCTGAATGTTCTAGTGATTTCAGTGGCTTCAAAAATCCAGTGTAGAAAATCATTATTGTCTCCACTTTAACGAAGGCAGAAGTATTGTTTTCAGTCGTGTTTGTTTGTTAGTTTGTCCGTGGACAAGATATCTCAAGAACCACTGAATGAATTCGGATGAAACTTTCAGGGATGTTTGGCCTCGTGACTAGCACGAACTGATTAGATTTTGGGTTCGATCTGATACCAGACAAGGATTCTGGATTATTTTTCCTGTTTATTACTTATTTAATTTTTGAGAGCGGTCGAGTTCATTTTTAGTATTCTCGTTTGTGAGAGCAGTCGAGTTTATTTCAGATATTCTCATTCTAAAAATCATCTCCGGCTAATCGTTGAGAGGACATTGGTGTTGCTTTATTAAAATTAATACTACTAGAAGACAGACTTTTCCTCCGAGGATGTTGATTTGAGAAAAGTTCGTGAAATATTGGAGTTGTCACATTCGAAAGACTTAAGTGACGAGGATCTCATTGAAATCAAGTATGAAAAGAGAGTATATGAAACAAGAAGGAGGACAGGACCGACCAAACGGAAATTGCGTCTAAGTATATAATAATGAAAGAACTAACGAAGTCGGTCAAACAACGATGTAAAGATAAAGTGAAATGCTGAGTGAGAGAGAGGCTCTGTCGGCGAAGTCGAGAGAATCAAATTGCTTGTTATATGCACACTTACTCTTTTGCTACTTTACCAATTTTAGTCATTGAAATGCGGCCAGGCTGGAGTACTACCTTGAGGAGCTTTAATCGAACAAATCAATCCCAGGATTTATTTTAAGTTTGATGATTATTCTACCGGTTCTCTTTTGCCAAAGCGCTAATTAACAAGAACGAGAACAAACTAACACCGGTATCACACACATACACATGTACACACAAAGACACATACATGCATATATATATATTAGGCAGGATGAGATAACAAAACCAAGGCTGTCAGGAGATTTCAGGACATTTATGAAATATTTCATTATAAACTATTTCATTATAAATGTACTGACAACTCCTCACAGCCTTGGCTTTGTTGTCTGAGTCTGTCTAATATATATATATATGCATGCTAATACAAGACCCACATTAGACACCTCACTCATATCAATATCGAACCAAGAGTTTAACTACTGTCTGTCCATACCACTTAGCTTAGTTAGCGTTACCTGACACTCTTTGGGTCTTCTAGATACCTCTGGACAGGGACAACTGATAAAGGGGAATATTCTTTATGTTGCATGTCTCGTTTCTGTGTTTGTTTTTTTCGTTGTTCGAAAAAAGTTCGTTTTCTGTTTTCGTCTTTATGTTTTCGTTTCTCATTGTGTTTAACGTTTTTTTGATGTCCTGTACCCATATATGCATATATGTATACATATAGATGTAGGTATGTACATATATGTATGGATATATGCATATATTTATATATTATTTATATTGTATATATATATATATATATATATATATATATGTGGGTCTTCCACACAGTTTCCATCTATCAAATTCAGTCACTAGACATTAGTAGGCTTAGAGCTACACTAGCAGACGTTTTCCCAATGCACCGAATCCAAAACTGCGTCGTTACGAAGGGAACTTTTTATAGCTCAGCAGCCATAGGAAAACAAATCAGGCTCTTCAAAGATTTTTCTTTAAAATGGAATGAATAACAGTAAATCAAATTTTTTAATTTTTTTTATATTTATCTCCACGTAAAAATGATGTTATATTAGAACGAAAAATACCGCGATATTTACTATCAGAGAACTTCTCATATGGACTTAAGATGCATACAGGCATTCATGTTTATATCGCTAGCGAGAGATAATCGTCTGCTACCGTCGCCGGAACTATTAGATCACGGGATTTCAGCCTTCCTTGACCTCGTCAATGGTAGATGTCCACGTCTAGAGATAACAGCGATTTCTTCGTCAGCGATGTATATAGAACCCCAATGTGTATTCAGGCACTGCTATCGCAAGTAGCCATTGAATTTATTAATACAAATAATTAACAGCGACAGAAGCAGTGTTAATACCAAAAAGTAAACACAACATCCATTTTTAAGTGGGCGATAAACATTACCTTTTGGTACTGATACTGCTTCTAATGCTATTAATTGCTTGTTTATTACTTTCCTTCGGATTAAGTATAATTATTCTTATTCATTATTAGATTTCATTAATTTCGTCTGTCTTTATGTTCTGAGTTCAAATTCTGCCGAGGTCGACTTTGCCTTTCATCCTTTCGGGGTCGATAAATTAAGTACCAATTGCATACTGTGGTCGATCTAATCGACTAACCCCCTCCCCCAAAATGTCGTGCCTTGTGCCTAGAGTAGAAAAGATTAGTATATCTTCTTAGGCGGCGAGCTGGCAGAATCATTAACGCACCGGTTGAAATGCTTCGCGGTATTTCATGTGTTGTTACGTTCTGAGTTCAAATTCCGACGAGGTCGACCTTACCTTTCATCCTTCTGGGGTCGATAAATTAAGTACCAGTGAAATACTGGAGTCGATGAAATCGATTATACCCCTCCCCCAAATTTCAGGCCTTGTGCTTATTGTAGAAAGGATTATTAGATCTTATTAGCGTAGGACAATTGTAGAGTAATTAATTGCCTTAAGCAAAAAGATTATGGGGGTAATTTTTCTTTAAACGCTTTGAACTTGCGACTTTAAGAACTGGCACTCCGTTGGTTACAATCACAAGTGTTTCAGTTGACCCGATAAACGGAACAGCCTGCTCGTGAAATTAACATGCAAATGGCTGAGCACTCCATAGACACGCGTACGCTTAACGTAGTTCTCGGGGAGATTCAGATTTGACCAATGAAAAGTTTGATTGGGTAATGTGCGGATTTCTGTATGTATTTGGTGGGAGGAGTAGAAAGTGATGGAAAGAGAGGAAGGAATGGTAGTTATAAGGAGATGGAAGTGTATGTGGTGATGTTGGGATTATTTTAACATTTGAGTATGGGGTAATATAATTCTTAGTCACAGCAGGCGGCCCCTCAATGAATTCAGAAGTAGTCGGATCAGCAGGTACAGCTGTTTAGTTGTTGGTGTCCATTGTTGACAAATGATATTTTCTTAAAATGTCCTTTTTGGTGGTACAATGGTATAGCATATAGCTGTAGCTATCCTAGGAATACGGACTATGATCTTAAGAAACATATGACTTGTGGAAACGCGCATAGCGATGCTTTTAAATATATATATATGTATGTATGTATGTATGTATGTATGTATGTATTTATGTATGTGTATAAGTTTGTGCGTATGTATGTGAGTTTGTGTGTGTATGTATGTGTGTGTATGCCTTTGAGTTTGTGTTTATTCTTTATTACAGCTGAACAACTGCAGCTGGCTCGTTTCCGTTCGCGTAACTTAGTAATTCGGCAAAAGAGACCAATACAATAAGTCCTGGGATCGATTTGTTCGACTAATATACTTGAAGCTTCTGCCCTGGCATGACCGTAGAGCAATGACTAAAAACAAGCAATGGATAAAAACACTAAAACATACTACTAACATATACGAATGGACATCAGTGGTGAATTCCTTTATATCTTAATATGTAATTACGACACCACGCAATAAACCTGGCTATTTTGGTTTAATTACATAATCAGCAACGTTAAACCAGTCTTTTCTTATCAATTGTTCTGAAGTAATGTTTCCTACATGAAACGAGGATTTCCATTCGCTATTTCCTGTATTTACTTCCTACCAATAACATCCGCCATTACTTTCTGACAAGCATTTCCTGTCAAATATCTGATTAAAATAGTTAACTTAGTCATGCAAAGATATAAAGCGGTAGTAATTCACCTTGTACCTGAACTAAAGGTAAATCGCCTTATTATTGTTCAGCCACAATCAATCAATCAATCAATCAATCAATCTATCTATCTATCTATCTATCTATCTATCTATCTATCTGATTGTTTGTCTACCAATATGTCTATCAACCATCCAACCATTCATCCAGCCATGCACACACACACACACACACACACACACACACACACACACACACACACCAAACATGCACGCACGCACACATGTATATAAGCAAATATTAAATTTACTATTTTAAAGTTAGTTTAAGAACGGAACTTGAGGTATCTCGATATCCAGTGTTGCGTCAAATATATAATTCGAATTAACTGCGGATATAAGTTTTGCCTTCCGGCCTCTTCATCTTTTGCTTCTATAAGCCAATAAACGAAATATGAGGACCCGAATATGCATATCTTGACATACATTCTTACATGCATACATAACTGTACTTGGTTTTATGTGTAAATGCCTAACCGACAATCTGGATAAGCTTGAATTTTCAGAAAAAGAAATGAATTCTTCAATTCCTCTGCTCGCTACCTCTCTCTTTTCCTTCCACGTGACCAGTGTTCGGCCAAGCATGATCTTTCTTTCTTGGTTCGACTACCGCCTGTACAGCACCTTATTTTCCTATCTCATGACTTTCATCTATGTTTGTGTCTCAAGGCCTTTACTTCACACGCCATCTCAACTTGATTTGTCCTCATTTGGCGAAAGACACCTGTTGTTATTCTCTTGTTGTTTGTATTTGTAACTGTGTAAAATTTTCTCCGCTTTCTCATTTTTGTTTATCTGTATTGTCGTACACATTCGCTTGCTTTCTTCACAAAATTTAATGCTCTTAGCTTAGAGTTTTTGGGCAGCCAATTTTGAACAGTCTCAAGTGTAAAAGGCCGTATACAAGTGTATATATATATATATATATAT
>NC_068981.1:187528199-187536302 GCF_001194135.2 Octopus bimaculoides
ATATATATATATATATATAGATACATACACACACACGCGCGCGTACACACGAAAGGGTGATGAGAAGTTCCTGGCTTTGGGTAAAAGAAAATGCAGGAGGAATATTTAATTATGATTTTATCCAACGTATTCCTCTCTCGGATTTACACCCTTATTACAGCAGCCCTTCAGTTTTTCTAAGCCCTGTAAAAGAACTCGGAAGGTGTATGTATACACATATATAAATACACATATGAACACACTCTCACACAGTCACATATACGCATATATGCATGATCTATAAGTACGAGGCACTGTGTAATGGTAATAAATAAGGTCGGATGAGACAGGGAATGCGATATTCCCTTGTTCAAGTCTGTTCTACATTTATAGTAAGGGTTGTGAAGAAACTCCAACGAGTATTCGCTATCAAGACCCTTCTTATTATAGACATATGTATATGTATGTGCTTGTATACACACACACACACACACACACACACACACACACACACACATATATATATATGCATGCATGCATGTATGTTTGTATATATATATACATTTGTATGTATTTTACAAATACTGTTTCTTAAAATCCTAAACCTATAAGCCGGGGATTGATTATTTTTTATTGATCAGTACAGAAATAAATTTAGCTAATATGCACGCACACAGACACACGTACACAAACGTTCATGCGCACACACACACACACACGCACGATAAATGCATGCATATACACCAAAACATATAAACTGAAGATATTTGTCACACACAAACAATCGATCGCATGCTGTTAAAAGTGCTGAGTCTTACCAGAAATCAAAGTAGGATATCGAATGATTACGATGTAAAAATAAATAAATTATGAAAGGAAAATACTATTTTTCCCGTCGGTGCTATATCACTTCCAACTTCATTTGCATGTCTGTCTGTATAGCTATATATCATTCTATGTTTCCACTTCGCTGTGTGCCTGTGTGTATGATGCATTTAGTAGTCTAATTACATCCATTTGTTTAGACTGACTGTTTTGTAATATATATATATATATATATATATATATATATATACACACACGTGTGTGTGTAGAGAGAGTGAGAGAGGGAGAAAGAGAAATATATTCACACACATATATATATACATATACATTTATACATATATATGTGCATATATATGTATATGCAAGTATATATAAATGTATGCATTTATATATATATATATATATATATGAAGGGGGTTTGTATTATAGTGTATAGAGGAATATATTATTCAAAAGAATTCCAACTCTGTTTTTTAATGTTTTATTTATATTGTTATAATATTAATGTTGGATATAGAATATATAGTATATATAGTAAAATGAAATGAAGTATTGAATAAATGAAATATTGAATATTAAATATTAAATATTAAATATCAAAGCACTAGTATACTTTCCTGCATTTTAGCCGTCTTCAAGGTCCCATGTTGTGATAGGAATGTTTACAAACATACACAAGCATACTCGTATATACACATCAATATGTACATATTTATTTTATGAAAGATTTTCTTAACAGCTATTAACTATTA
Source organism: Octopus bimaculoides (assembly GCF_001194135.2). Lineage (NCBI taxonomy): Eukaryota > Metazoa > Mollusca > Cephalopoda > Octopoda > Octopodidae > Octopus > Octopus bimaculoides. The sequence goes on from NC_068981.1 coordinate 187,529,756, forward strand.
AAAACATTTTGTTTTGTTTATGAAAAACACAATGCTACGAATCTTTTGGAAAGAAATTTTCGCATTGTGTGTATTGCATGTCAGCGCTTTTGCTGTTCAGCTTTTCAAACACTGGGCTAATCCATATAGAGGAAGTTGTTTCTTTATAATGGTGCTGATAACTTCCATTTTAGTTTCGAATTTAGAATTCCTCTAAAGTATTTTTTTTGCCTCTCGAAGGTTTTCGTTTTTACTTTTGTTTTCAAAGAAGGAAATATTTTGAATTTTCTTTTTGCCAAAATGTCTAGATGGTCGGTACATGGGACATTTCTAAGGGATATTCAACCAGCCGGCTAATTGAAACATCAGTGCGTGCCTTCCTGTATCAGCAATGACTGATTTTATCTTAGCATGTGATTGCCAGTGGGTGCATGCTGCTGACAAAGCTCAAGTGCGCACCTTGCGTTCCTACCACTACTTCGAGACGATTTTCGCCCCCTCCTCTCTCTCTCTCTCTCTATATATATATATATATATATATATACACTGGGTTAATATATTATATTTTGAAGATATATTTCTTTAATAAATATATATATCATAAAATATCAAATATTATCAAGTATTACTAATCATTATTAATTATCAAGTATTATTAATAAATTAATTTATATCCATTAAATCTCTCCATTTTCGTACTTAAAAATATTATATATATATATATATATAGTGTGTGTGTGTGTATGTATTTGTGTGTCTGTGTTTGTCCCCACCACCATCACTTAACAACCGATGCTGGTGTGTTTACGTCCCCGTAACGTAGCGGTTCGGCAAAAGAGACCGATAAAATTAGTACAAAGCTTACAAAGAATAAGTCCTGGGGTCGGTTTGTTCGACTAAAAGGCGCTGCTCCAGCATAGCCGCAGTCAAATGACTATAGCAAGTAAAAGAGTAAAAGAGGAATTGTATTAAAAAATTGTGTTGTAGAAGTATAAGCAATTTATTGCTTATAAAATTTAACAGTACGATCTTATATGGACTCGCAAGGGTCCTATGGACCCTGGCTGGAAACCACTGATTTATAATAATGTCTTGCCCATGACTTTGTAATGATTAAGAACCCAAATTTGCAAATGATATTTCAATTAAGCGTTTCAATATCAAACCAGCATATATAAATATGTAAATTATATCGGCAACGTTATAAAATATATAAGATTTAGAAAGAAAAGAAAGCAGACGATAATACAGAAAAGCAAAGAAAACACGAAATTAAAGAAGCGAAATAAATTACCTCAACAAAAGATGTAGAAAAAATAAAACAAAAAAATGAGGACCCAAACATAAATAAACAAACAAGATGTAATGATTGATTGCAGAAAGTTTTAGCAGTTCGCCAAAATCAGAATCGTTTGAACTAAATATATAAACTATATAAATCAACCTAGTTTGGCAGATCAGTGCAAGGTCGGACAGACTAGTTTGTGGTGTTCTGTTACGTCGTGTAGTTTAATACTAGCAACATCAGCACCAACACCAGCACCAACACCAACATCAACACCATCACCACCTTTACTACCACCCAAGCATCACCACCATCAATAGTACCACCATCACCGCCACCTTCATTTCCATCGCCTTCTCCGCCACCAGCCACATCACCAACAATGCCAACACCAACACCACCAATGCCAGCTTTATCACCACCACCATCACCGCCATCACCAACACTACCACCATCGCCCCCACCCACCAACAGAACTATCTTTATCCTTATCTCTTCCGCCACCATCAAAATCACCAGTATCCCCATCAGCCGCGTCACAAGCATCATCACCAGCAACATTTTCATCTCCACGTCTACCAGCATCACCAGCACCACCACCATCTCATCCTCACCATCACCACCATTACGAATATCACCATCAACTAGTCCAATATCGCCGCCGCCGCTGCCGCCGCTGCCGCCGCTGCCGCCGCTGTAACTGCCACCACCACCACCACCACCACTACAACCACTACAACCACTGCCGCCGCTGCCACCACATGCTTTTTGTGTGCTTTTAGCAAAGACCACTATGTTTTAATCATACACCGCAGGTTTCTGTTCTGAAAACACACACGTTCTACATCGAGAAAGTCAGGAGCGTTGCTGTGTTTCTCTTCTGAAGTAAAAAAAAAAAAAAAGAAAAGAAAAAAAAAAAAAAGAAGTCGACTCTGCCTGTTATCCTTTCGAGGTTGCAGTAGCGCAGTAGGCATTTACTGTGGAGGTGGTGCTCCAGTATGGCATCAATTGAACGACTTGAAAACAGAAAAAATGATAAAATAATTAGAATTCAAATATTAAATAATTTATGTATTGGTGATTCAAGTAGCAGTGAAAATAGAAGTAAAAATAACCAGATTTCATGACCAGGAAAATGAAAGCCACACATATAAATTGTATCGGATTGCACAAATGAATAACGGACCATTAAAAATAAAATTGAGAATAAAGTGAACTAAACACGAAGCAGCGAATTAATGTTGGATTCTTAGAATTTGCTTTCTTTCTGCGTTTCTGTTTTGGACGTATCAGTAGTCTATCAGGAACATCAATATGAGTATTTTCCACCCTAAGTTCTCATATGTCTGTTTGATATATGCTGATCCACAATATCACACGGCAGAACAGAATAACACAATGGTGTATCTACTATGAACAACTAGGTATTAAGCTATCAAATAGGAAAAAAAAAACAAAAAACAAAAAAAAAACAAAAACAATAAAAAAACTTGGATTAATCCCGCCGCAAACGACAAACAACGAAATCAATGTAGAAACGAGATATGCGAAGCAAGTCACAAGGAAAAACCAAATAAAAATACATACATGGTGCTGTAAAAAACAGTAAAATATTGTCAAGCTGTCAGTGTTAGTAATGTGTCTTTTGGTTTATATGGTTATATTATTTACAACATTTTATGGAGAATAAATATTCATTTATTGAATTAGAAAACCTTTGTCCATATTGCGATATCCCATGTGTATATCTGTATCTGCATATATATGTGCATATATTGCTCATAAATGATGCAACTTGTATGCTTACACATACATAAAAAAGTAAATACACACAGAGATACAGTGCACACAAATATATTTCCACCATGTTCACATTCATATATGCATGCAAACATATTAAAACAGCCAATAAGTTAAATGTTAATCCGTCATATATAATTGCGTGGGTTGCAAGGGAAAAATGTTCTGTTGTGGAAATCACATCCGCTTGCACACCAATGTGGTCAGAAAAATACAGGAGGAGGAAGAAAAGGTCTTTGGATCATTGATGAAATATTGATGAAATCCAATGCCAAAAATACACTTTCAGTTTCATACCTATTATTTTTGAAGCAGTGGAGGCGTAATGGCCCAGTGGTCATAGGATCGCGGTTTCGATTCCCAGACCGGGCGTTGTGAGTGTTTATTGAGCGAAAACACCTAAAGCTCCACGAGGCTCCGGTAGGGGATGGTGGCGAACCCTGCAGTACTCTTTCACCACATCTTTCTCTCACTCTTACTTCCTGTTTCGGTTGTACCTGTATTTCAAAGGGCCAGCCTTGTCACACTGTGTCATGCTGAATCTCCCCGAGAACTACGTTAAGGGTACACGTGTCTGTGGAGTGCTCAGCCACTCGCACGTTAATTTCACGAGCAGGCTGTTCTGTTGATCGGATCAACTGGAACCCTCGACGTCGTAAGCGACGGAGTGCCAACATTTTTGAAGCAAGAGGACATTCCAACCCACTTGGAGCAATGTATGGCTGAACTTGGGTTCTTGCGGAGAGGTTGAAACTCTTTAAATCATACATTTCAAATGATCACGGTATCTGGGGGCAATACCTTCTTAAGATTTAGAAGATAATGCAAAAAACAAAATGCTTTCCTTCATAAACTTGCTACCAAGCAGGTGACCGGTAAAAGCTCTAAATTAGAAAGGCAGTATGTGTGCGTGTGTATAGATCCTGCAAGTATGAGGATTACAGGTCAATGCAGGTGGTATATTCGCAGCCGCTTGTCTCCTTTGCCTTGCACCCCGGAACCTGTTAATGCCGGTTGTAACAAAGTTTTTAATACCATTTTGACACAACGGTCTCTATTTTTTTCGTTCCAAGGATGTTCGCTCAAAGGCATTGTAAGCTATCTTCATCTCTAAGAGGCCTGCCCTTATATCTGAGCTATGATCGACCAACATTCCTGTGTCCACTCTCAAGCTGGTTGTACATAAGGACTCTGAGTATTCTTTCGTCGCTCACCCTAACGACATGGCCAACCCAGCGCAATTGTGATTATATAAGGAAGCTCTCAGTTCCACCAATCTTACACTTGCTAAACAAGTCGGAATTAAAAACTTTGTCTTTTAGTGAATAACCGTATATATATGAAGTCATTGAGACGATGAGTGCGTGGAAGGTATGTGTTTCAATTTAAAGCCGAGCTAACTCCCTATACTGATATGATGTAATCAGTGAAACAAGGTCTGCGTGCGCGTGTGGAGTAAGTAACCAGTTATTTTTCTTCTTGTATATATAATTGGATGTCTGTTTTATTTGCGTGCACATCAGAGTTTCGTAGTATTGTACTGGGCAATAGCAGTGAGTTGGGCAATTAGGAGATTAGCGCTTATCCATGATTAATGACTTTAATTTTTGTTGTGTCTACATTATGAATTATAAAAAAAGATGTATGTTTATACCTGACGTTCTATACATGCATTTGTGCGTGTATGTGAATGTGTGTGCACGTGTGTGCGTGTGTGTGTGTGTGTATCTGTGTATATGTGTCTCTGTATATGTGTGTGTGCATGTGCATGTGTGTATGTCTGTGTGTATATGAGTGTGTGCGTGTATATGTGTATGTGTGTGTGTGTATGAATGTTTTCCTCTTTTATTACTTTCAATCATTGGACTGCGACAATGCTGGGTGGTGGCGTTGAAGTGCTTTGATCGAACAAATTGCCGCCCACCTCCACCAGTATGTTTTCTATTTGAAAGAATGGCACTTATTCTATCGATCACTTTATTGTCAGAATACCAAGGTACGGGAACATAAATAAACCAGCACCGGTTATCAAGTGTTGTAGGGGATACCCACAGACAAAAAGACACAAACATGCACACACGCGCGCACACACACACACACACACACACACACACACACACACACACACACACACACACACACAGAGCTGATCACTACAACAGTGCATTGCTTTTGTTACCTGTCCCATAGAACAATATCCGGTCTGTGGAATTTGAACTCAGAATGTAAAAAAAAAAAAATTAACATTGGTATTGTTTTTACTGTATCAAAAAGCATGATTAAAATACTTAAAGTGGATAGGGAGGTTTAGTATGTTTATGCCAAAAATTTCCGTTTTTGATATAAGCATATTAAAAATTCCATCCACTTAGAAGGTACCAAAGGCCACTGGAGTTTCAAATTTCAGTGCATTGGTTGATGCAGCAGTATTTGAAGGAGTATACTACACGTCCCAAACTAGTTTTGCTATAGAAATTAGGATGGTATATTTGGAATCAGAGCCCCAGGTATATTCGAAGATGAGTCTAAAAATGAAGGCTGCAGAACTTTTACTATAAGATCTTGTACGGCTGGCATCGATGTTATTAATTTAAATATAGAACATATCTGAGGCATTGCTAATGTTCCTGAAAACGACGCCAATATAGGCCTCTATGTGCCTGCTCCAGCTACTTGACATAACAGACACGAAAGCATTAAATAGTCCTCAATACGCAATGGCAGAGGAAAAGACAAGATAGTCATGTTTGGAAAGCATTTGATCCTGTGTCTTTTCATTAAGTTCAAATCTGGGTTATAAATAAAGAAGTTCGTCATACAATTATACTTCTAGCTGAAGTCTAAATGATTCTGTAGTAAATATTGTGTAAATAGTATGAATAGCTACAATATGCTTGTTTTGATTGTTATTTCCTGGCTTCAAACTTTTAGTATTAATCCTTATCGATTATAATGAGATTGAGCATAGTAAAAATGTTCCTTCTAAAAGGATTATATCTTAATCATTTCTAATCACATTTAGCTTAGACTTGCAAGTTTTGCATTTGAGTTTTACTATGAATAGCAGATATAACATAATAAGAGCATGTTTTTAATTCTATGACAAAACTCGAGGACAACATCAAAAAGCTTATGATAAATCTCATTTGCATTGTATAGGTGTATTGATAAGATGTTCTTTTCGTAACATGGTGGTTTCGCTTTCAATCACTTTGAACCGCATTTTATGCAAAAGTTTTTTTCTCCATGGCATCGGGTTGCACAAAGCTTTGTAAGTAAAAGCTGATAGATAAGCGCAGTGTGGTAAGAAGCTTGCTTCCCAACCACATAGTTCTGGTTTCAGTCCCATACAGCCTGGCACCTTGGGCAAGTATCTTCTACAATAGCATCGGGCCGACCAAATCCTTGTGAGTGGATTTGGTAGACGGAAACTGAAATAAGCCCGTCATATATATATATGTATATATATATATATATATATAT
>NC_068981.1:187536339-187539624 GCF_001194135.2 Octopus bimaculoides
GCGTCGAACTTACGATCGTGAGGTTGTGAGTTAGAATCCCGGACCGGGTTGCGTATTGTGTTCTTGAGCAAGACGCTTTATTTCACGTTGCTCCAGTTCACTCAGCTGTAGAAATGAGTTGCGACGTCACAGGTGCCAAGCTGTATCGGCCCCTTTGCCTTTTCCCTTGGATAACACTGGTGGCGTGGAGAGGGGAGGCCAGTATGCATGGGCGACTGCTAGTCTCCCCTAAAAAACAACCTTGCCCGGACTTGTGCTAGGGAGGGTAACTTTCTAGGTGCAATCCTATGGTCAGTCATGACCAAAGGGGGGTCTCAGCATATATATATATATATATATATATATATATGTATCTATGTATGTATGTATCTGTGTGTCTGTGGTTGTTCCCCCACCATTGCTTGACAACTGATGTTGGTGTGTTTACGCCCCCATAACTTAGCGGTTCGGCAAAAGACGCCGATAGAATAAGTACTAGGCTTACAAAGAATAAGTCCTGGGGTCAATTTGTTCGACTAAATGTGGTGCTTCAGCATGGCCGCAGTCAAGATGACTGAGACAAGTAAAGGAAGATGAAAGGGGATGGACATAGAGTAGAAGCGAGTCAGCTGGACGTTTTCTATTTTTCAATGGTTTACTTAATTCGATGCCGATTTATCACTCCATCTATCCTATGAGTATCATTATCAGAATCCACTGTTGCGATAATTCGGACCAGATTTTCTTTCTCAGCATTGTTTCCTCTCAACCACAAAAATCACACACCTTGAAGAATTTCATGGATGCTGCTCTTCCTCCTCCCAGTGTCACTATCATGATACTCATTTATACGTTTGCTAAGTCTCTCTGGGATCAGAGAGGATTCCGTAAGGGATCATATTTCTTAGATTGTTAGATTAAAAATTGTATCGCCTTTGGCAGTATAATATAATTTATCATTTCTCTCTCTCTCTCTCTCTCTCCATGATTGAAGTTAATTGCTTGATGTTACACAATTATACATTTATTTTTTTTTCATCATGTTATCTTTCATAGTCCTTTCCTCCCTTGGATACATATACAAATATAATCTCTCTTATTTGTTCTCTTTTTCTTTCTATAGTTTATTTTTCTGTTTTTTTTTTAAGTGACAATCTTTATTCTATTTACTACATATATAGGGGAAAATGCGTTTCCACTAATGCAATATTTTGCTTACAGAGACTGAAGAAAATTTTACCTGTGCAATAGTTTATTATGTAATCCGTTGAAACGTACGTATTAAATTCATTGGAAACAGCAGTAATAGGTCTTGTGGTTATTCTATATTATACAGTTCCTTTCAATGGCAATTTGACTTATCCCTGCTTGGACAGTTATAACGGAATACGGGTATAGGAGTGGAATGAAGATCTGAACACTGAGTCGAAAATGTTTGGTAAAGTGTGCTGCATGAAGACACAGTACTGAATATGTGTATACATCTAAAGGCATGGCTGTACGGTTAAGAAGCTGGCTTTGCAAACACGTGGTTTTGGGTTCAGTCCCACTGCGTGGCACTTTCAATAGAGGAGTTCTACTGTTGCTCCGGGCCGAAAAATGGTCTATAAGCGAATTTGGTAGGTGGAAAGTCTGTGGAAGACCTTCTCTTGTACACACACACACACACACGCACAGACATGTGGATGTGCGCGTGAGTTTGTGTATGTGAACGTGTGTGTCTTTGTCACTTCATTGGTGTTGGTTTGTTTACATTCTTGTAACATAGCGGTTTGACAAAAGAGACTAATAGAATAAGTACTAGACATAAAAAAAAGAACTGAGGTCGATTTGTTTGACTAAAAACCTTCAAAGCAGTACTCCAGCATGACCGCAGACCAATGACTGAAACAAGTAAAAGATATGTGTATGTGTGCATGTGTACACACGCACGCACGTATGTAGTGCTTGCGTATGTATGTATGTATGTATGTGTGTGTGTGTGTACCTGCACAGACAGTGGAGGTGCAATGGCCCAGTAGTTAGGGCAGCGGACTCGTGGTCATAGGATCGCGGTTTCGATTCCCAGACCGGGTGTTGTGAGTGTTTATTGAGCGAAAACACCTAAAGCTCCACGAGGCTCCGGCAGGGGGTGGTGGCGAACCCTGCTGTACTCTTTCACCACAACTTTCTCTCGCTCTTCCTGTTTCTTTTGTGCCTGTAATTCAAAGGGTCAGCCTTGTCACACTGTGTCACACTGAATATCCCCGAGAACTACGTTAAGGGTACAAGTGTCTATGGAGTGCTCAGCCACTTGCACGTTAATTTCATGAGCAGACTGTTCCGTTGATCGGATCAACTGGAACCCTCGACGTCGTAAGCGACGGAGTGCCAACAACCTGCACAGACATACACAAAGAACAGAACAGAAAAACTGAGGACACTAGAGGTAAGCTTGAGAAAGGTGTTTGTGGTGGGCAGTAGAAATATTGAAATATGAGGCGCATATATTCACACGTACAGGAACAGAGTCCACCACAGCTAGAAAGATGGATAGACTGATAGTCTGGAGTTGTCTGACACTCTCATTACCCATTAATTTTTAGTCCAGTAATCTTTTCCCTGCTGTCAGTTTTGTGAGAGCGGAAGATAATAATTAACGCTTTATTTAGAACACAATACAACACAGACTAGTTATCTTAAATAAAGCGACTGGTAATCTAAGAACTTAATTTACTGAACGAGATTTGTGTATCGTCTCAGCTTGCAGAAAGTGTGATAGGCTACGATGTGTAAATTTTCTAAGAAACTTGACTAATTCTAAAACAAGCAAAAAATAACCACGTCCCATAATAAAGTATTTATTTGCTTTGTAAATCTTGCGTTTTAATTAAGACGTATATAAATATTTAACGCCAGTTTAGCTAGCATGTTAAACGAAATATCTCGGTCGGCAGACAGTTCGGAAATTAGCAAGCCAGCCTAATATTAGTAATCTTATTAATTATCTAGTAGCAGTAAATCGTATGGGAGGGAAAAGACTCCGCTGTTAAATTTTGGTTTATAATGATAGGCGCAGGTGTGGCCATGTGTTTTTGTGGTAAGAAGCTTGCTTCCTAACCATATGGTTCCGGATTCAGTCTTACTGCGTGGCATCTTGGGCAAGTGTTTTCTACTATAGCCTCAGGCTATAGTAGAAAGCTTTGTGAGTGCATTTGGTAGACGGAAACTCAATGAAGCCCGTCGTATATATATATATATATATATATATATATATATGTATATATATGTATGTATATATATATATATATATATATATGTATATAT
>NC_068981.1:187539678-187544943 GCF_001194135.2 Octopus bimaculoides
ATATATTCTTTTTTTCTTTTACTTGTTTCAGTCATTTGGCTGCGGCCAAGATGGAACACCGCCTTTAGTCGAACGAATCGACCCCAAGACTTATTCTTTGTAAGCCTAATAATTATTCTATCGGTTTCTTTCACCGAACCCCTAAGTTACGGGGACATAAACACACCGACATCGGTTGTCAAGCGAAGGTGGAGGGACAAATACAGACACACAAACATATACATATACATATATACGGCGGGCATCTTTCAGTTTGCGTCTACCAAATTCACTGACAAGGCTTTAATCATCCCGGGGCTATAGCAGAAGACACTTGCCCAAGGTGGCACGCGGTGGGACTGAACTCGGAAACATGTGGTTTGGAAGCAAACTTCTTACTACCCAGCCACATATATCTATTTGTGTGTGTGTCTTTGTGTCTGTGTTTCTCCCTCACCGTCGCTTGACAACCAGTGTTGATGTGTTAACATCCTCGTAAGTAGCGGTTCAGCAAAAAGAGGCAGATATAATAAATAGCAGGCTTAAAAGAATAAATATTGGGGTCGATTCATTGGACTAAAAATTCCTCAAGGCGGTGCTCCAGCGTGGTAGCAGTCTAATGACTGAAACAAGTAAATGGTAAAAGGTAATGATATCTTATTCGGTTTATATGTCCACAGCATTTATTGAGGGTAAGTGAAGTTGGTTGCATAATCATTTCTATTATAGGCACAAGGCCTGAAATTTGGGGGAGGGGGATAGTCGATTACATCGACCCAGTAATCAACTGGTACTTAATCTATCGACCTCCGAAAGAATATAAGATAAAGTCGACCTCGGCGGAATTTGAACTCAGAACGTAGCGACGGGCGAAATACTGCGGAGCATTTCGTCCAGCGTGCTAACAATTCTGCCAGCTCACCGCCTTGTTGCTGGTTGAATAATCCTTTCTACTGGAAGCACAAGGCCTCAAATTTGTGGGGTGGGGACTGGTCGATTATATTGACCCCAGTGTTTCACTGGTACTTAATTTATCGACCCTGAAAGGATAAAAGGCAAAATCGACCTCGACGGAATTTGAACTCAGAACGTAGCGACGGGCGAAATACTGCGAAGCGTTTCATCCAGCGTGTTAATAATTCTGTCAGCTTACCGCTTTCTAGTTGGTTGAATAATGCTTGATAAAATTACATTGACTGCGCAGAGATTAAACATAAGTCGAAACCCATGGGATTTGGACCCAGAACATAAAGTTAATAATGTACGATTTCTGATATAGACACAAGACTCCTTATATTGCATGTGTGCGTGTGTGTGATTTATATTGTTTGTAATGTCTTGAGAATTGTGGAACAAACTTTGAAAATATGAGTGTTGCCAGCTGCTAAATCATTTGACAGATACAATTAATTGTAGTAGTAGCAACAGCAGCAGCAGCAGCAGTAGTAGTAGTAGTAGTAATGAGTTGTTCACTGGAGATTGTATGAAATGTTCGGTCTGGGAAGATCACAGAAATGGTACGAACATGAAGCAGATGGCGTCACCGAGAGCAAGGAATATAAGATCTTGTGGGATTTTACACTCCAATGTGACTCAGTGATTGATGCTCGGAGACCAGACATTGATGTGGTAGATAAAAAAGGGAAAATGAAACTAAGATCATAGATGTTGCCATACCTGCGGATGCACGCGTAGGAGTCAAAGACCTGGAAAAGGTGGAAAAGTACAAATTACTAACAGACGAAATTGCAAGAACGTAGGCAATAAGGGGAGTAACTGTTATCCCAGTAGTTGTAGGGGCACTCGGAGCACTAACAACGAAGCCCGAGAAACTGGAATTGACATGCCAAAAAATAAAGGAAAACTGCTCTATGGAGGAGTGTAAGGATTTTGAAATTAGTGCTTGGATATGGAATATCTTCTTCGATACTTAACATTCAAGTATCAAGACTTATAATTTGTAGAAAGAGACCCTGTGGGACCTACTGACAACTGGTTGCGGTCCGCTTACAGTATCATAATAATAATAATAATAATAATAATAATAATAATAATAATAATAATAATAATAATAATAATAATAATAACAATCGTAATAATGATGCCTTGATGTAGTACCAGGTAGTGGTTCTCATGGCTTTTGATCTTAACTGATTGGAACTGTTATCATGGAAATTGTTTGTCCTGGTATATAAGATGGGCCACAGCAAATATTCTGCTCAATACCACAGATGTGCTTGTCAGTTGTTTGATCTTACCCAGTTGAGCATTTCCCTTACTGGTTGACGATATGTAAATCTCTGATTACGAGTATAAGTAGAGAGAGGGACCATCATAGGCATATGTTGACAGGAATTCTTTGGGATGAATAATTCATCTTTGGAACCATGGGTGTTTTATTCATCATCCTTCAAACAAACCTTATTCAGGGACCTTTTAAGCAAGATGGGCTACTCGACTTGAAGAAAATTCTAACTGGGCCCCACCTGCTAGATCAAGCGCTGTTTGTCTTGATATGAGATCACCATGTCGCGCACATATGGTTGTGATGCATGTGCCTGGTGTACACTTATCAGACGGATAGTCATGGTGGTTATACTGGCCTTCAAATATTTTATCCCAGTGTCACTTTGATGGCATGCACTGCTCTCTCTCAATAATAATAATAATAATGATAATAATAATAATAATAATAATAATAATAATAATAATAATAATAATAATAATAATAATAATAATAATAAAGGTAAATGTTAATATAACCTGAAGGAACCATGGTGGAAAAGGAGAATAACACAGTCTACTAACGAAACCAGAAAGCATATTAACATTTTGGAACAGAAAAAGAGAAATGAAGTTCAGCGAGAGAAATATGTTGAGCTAGAGAGGAGAGGAAGGGCGAATATAAGGACTTGTTGTGATTGGGTAATTAAAACACAGGTTGAAAGCTAAAGCACATAAACTAAAGAGATATGAACAGAGAATTGAGCTGTAAAGATTAAGCAGACTTTTCGAACAAAATCAGAAACGAGTCTGTCAGGAACTGGATGGGAAAGAAAAATGTGAAAAAGCCGTACTGGATGCTGAAGAAAACAAAAGATTTTGGTCAAACATATGGTCTCAGAAGAAACAATACGAAACTGAAGCAGAGTGGGTAAAGACACTCAAAGAGGAGAGTGTAGAGTACCAGCAGGAAAATTTGAGAATAACCGAGGAAATGATTAGAGATAATGCAGGAAAATTCCTAACTGGAAAGCGCCTGGCCCAGATGGGGTTCCTGGCTTTTGGTTAGAAAACATGTTAATAATAATACCTATGTGCTACAAAGGTGACTCTTAACCAGGGGTCGTTATCGCTACTTATGTCTCTAGTAGTGACCCTTATATTCTTTCTTTCTTTCTTTCTTTCTTTCTTTCTTTCTAGATACTACAGAATCAGCTTGTAGAAGAGTGTATCGATTACTAATGGCATTTGAGCTTTCACCCTATTCTGTCTTTTAAAGATAACATATTTCTCTATGTCTTCCACTTCCAATGAAAGATAAGATCTGTCTCCTAGACTTTCTCCGCTAGAAAGCCCGCTGCGTTCTTAGAAATACAGAAATGTATTAATTTTCTCCTCCTGCGAGCTTTTATGTTTGTGGAAGCCTGGCGTCTACTAGGTGAACAAGATATTGCCAAGCGTAAGATCTTTCAACGGAATGTTCTGTTTAATCTTCTTAGAAAGATAAACCTATACCACAGATAGTCTTTCCTTGCAATGCGCCAACACACTCAGAGGATACAAATTTTCGGTTTCTTTCCTCAAAGAAATTTAACAAATTCTTAAGGCTTCACCTCCATTCTAATCAAAGTATTCCGTCTTTCTTTACACACCGATATAAACTGGATCTGTTTGTATATAGTTTTGCCAACAGATTCATATTTATTCAACTTTCAGAAGAAATCTCCGCAAATATTGCTTTGCAACAAATAAATGTTAATGATGGATTCCAAAATATCTTGCCCCATTAAATAAAATTCATGTAGTGGGAAAATTTTTTTAAAAACAATAATAATTTTATCCGTAATAAAAAGAAAAAAAAAACCTTTAATGTCAATGACAATTATCGGCGAGAAACGCAAAGGAGACAATTCCAGAATTCAAATTGACTTAGCATGAAATAAAGGGACTGAACCTGGTCTTTATTCAACAAATATTATTCTTATTTTGTATATTTCACTCAGAAATAATGATAGCATTTTCGGTTATAAGAAATTACTAATATATTGTGGTCAGAGAAAATATGTAATTTGATAGTGTTGGGGAAAAAGTATGCAAGGAATCATGTTATCCACTTTTCGAAAGGAGGAAACGTAAAGTAGATCTCGGCAAACTGTTATTATCAAACTACTCTAACACTGTAATTATCAAAGTACTCTGTCATTTAGTTTTCAAGTTATTTCTTATAGTTTCACTAGAACAGGCGTTAAAACCCACGCTGTTTTAACTGTTAGATATAATGCACTTACGTAATGAGCGTGTAACACATCAAGGTATATCACCACTTTGTAGTTTTCGTTCTACTTTGATGGACGCCATTAGCAGGAAGTAAGCCTTTTGTTCCTGATGACTAACCATTTGTGACGATATCGTTTCCGCCACTGGCGTTATATTAAACTGACACTTCAATATTCTATACATAATCTAAATTGACTGATATTGGTTTGGGTTCTGTCTGTCATATCGTTATTATTGTTTCTGTTTCGCCTTAAGTTAATCTTGATCCAACAGACTTATGATAAATGGTGTTTCAATCATGATAATAACATTTTTGGCATAGCGTATCTGGGACTACGTTCTCGAACGTACCTGTCCTTTTAAGAGATGATAGTAGTGAGGCGTAGAAGCTCTCTGGTTGATGTGATTTTGAGGTTTTAGTCATCGTTGATGTATTCTACATTGCTGCTCTTGTATTTTTGTTTCGTTTTCTTTGTGCGTATATTTCTTGTTCGTTACTACGATCGATCATTGTTATTATAAATGATTTGATTTATGCATTACGAAGAAAAGGAGACTAGAAAACAAATATTCTATGCATATACTAGAGGGTCCAAGTAGGATTACGACCAACTTGGTCGCAACCGATTTTCTTTTTCTTTCTGTTTTTTTTTTTCTGTTTTTATGAAACACAATGAGTGACTGTTTATGTTGTCGTTTCAGCCCAGAGCGAGCCACTACTGTCTGTAAACTAATATAAAAGCCAATAATGGTTCAGAAATTCCCGACTGAAGGCAGAAACGGTCC
>NC_068981.1:187545197-187546262 GCF_001194135.2 Octopus bimaculoides
TGTGTGTGTGTGTGTGTGTGTGTGTGTGTGTGTGTGTGTGTGTGTGTGTTTGTGTGTGTACAAACACGCGTGTATATAAATATAGAGACATCTATATTCACTGGCAATGCAATGACACGTTCGAATTAAACGCAAGATATCAGTTATCCAATAGCATACTAGTTCGATGTATGTTTGTTAGAATTACAATGGTTTGACACTTATCCGTTTAAGCTAACGGCAAGAATAAGACAAATTGCCTTAATATCATTAGAAAAAGAAAACCTCAACAAAAATCAAAGAATGAAACGAACCAATGTGTTCACTTCAACACGATTACTTGGTTTGCTCGATGCTATAAATAACAGTGAAATATCACTCAAAGCCTACACTGCATCTCGAAAAAAAGTGACGTACACATTAGATAATGTATTGGAGGAAACCATTAATGGACGGGATGGCTACGGCTAGAATGCATTTGATTATCAGTTTGGTCGATTAGGATTCAAGTGAAGTTGAACAACACCACCACCTCCAAGAAAAACAACAGCAAAAACACAAAAAAAGTGTAGTAAGTGTCTCGATTCCTTCCGACTAAAACATTATTTACAAAGAAATAGATTAAGTACTAAAGAAGCATAAAAACTAAGAAACTTAGATAAAGAACCAATCAAAATCGTAGGGTCGATATAATTTTCTCTTTTCTTCCTATCAAAAGATTTCTGGTCTTGCACCAATGTAGGAATACCCATTTATTTTTCTTTTAGCCGAAAGGGATGGCAGCATATAATGTTTATTGTATTGCATTTGCCGCGAGCCATTGTGACTGAAAAACGAAAAGTGGTCGGCGGATGGAATCGTCCGTCTTTATTCTCTGAGTTCAAATTCCGCCCAGGTCAAATGTGCTTTTTTGGGGGGCGATAAGATAAGTGCCAGCTGCGTACTGGGGTCGATATAATCGACTAGCTCCTCTCCCCAAATTTCAGGTTCTTGTGCCTTTAGTAGAAAGGATTCCTCTTCTTCTTCTTCTTCTTCTTCTTCTTCTTCTTCTTCTTCTTCTTCTTCTTCTTCTTCTTCTTCTTCTTC
>NC_068981.1:187546401-187547384 GCF_001194135.2 Octopus bimaculoides
TCTTCTTCCTCTTCTTCTTCTTCTTCTTCTTCTTTTTCTTCTTCTTCTTCTTCTTCTTCTTCTTCTTCTTCTTCTTCTTCTTCTTCTTCTTTCTATCTGCTGCGGTTTTGTACCTGTTTGTGTACCGGCTGATATAAATATCCGCTGTCACTCACGGGATCGATAATAGAGGCCATCCTGCAAATTTCAAGGAATCTGATAAGTTTGTTAGACTCTTCATGTAAACATTTCCAACTCAGTTCGAGACTTCATTACCATGATAGTATAAAAGCAGCAGTTTTGGCAGTTACACCACCATTTCCACTATGACTTCCTACCAAATTCATACACGTTCAGCAAATTCTTGTGGTCCTTCACGGAATTTACTGTCGCATCCAGATTCTTCCTTAATCTACCATCCATTCCTCCATCCATCCATATACACACGCACTTATAAATCTATATCTGGACGATTTCTGCATTCTTTTCAGAGACTAAATATTTGATGAGGCGACACATCTATCCTTAACAGTCCCTGACAAAAATATCTCGTAGATTTTCCCTACATCTTTAGATTAGCATATCTCAGAATATAGTGGTTTATCATTATCCAGGACCATTTCCGGTTATGACTGTCCCTTATCTTTCCTATTGATGTTTCATAATGAGGACGTAACTTCTAGTCCAGTCATTTTTGTCGTTTTCTATTGTCTAAGAACGAGTAGCCAAAACCAATATGGCTGATTGATTCTTCAAACACATTCGCTACTGTTACTTATATACACTGCCTCAGCAGGATTTTAGAAGTTTCTGGCAGGAAGGCTTCCTTGCTCTTATTCTTTGCTTTGGCTCTTGTGTTTCTCGGCTTGAAAATGTCCCTTTTTAATCGACTTCCATTTTTCAATCTTGGCCTCTTCCAAGCTCTTCCTGCTATTCTTTTAACATGACATTATTGCTCCCAGTTTATCATCGTAGTTGTCCATTACTTCAACCGCTATTTAATT
>NC_068981.1:187549839-187563912 GCF_001194135.2 Octopus bimaculoides
AAACAGATAAGGAGAGGAAAAATGTATGTATGTATGTATGTATGTATGTATGTATGTATTTACGTATGTATGTATGTATGAATTAATGAATGAATGTATGTATGTATGTATGTATGTATGTATGTATGTATTTACGTATGTATGTATGTATGTATGTATGTATGTAAGTACGTATGTATATATGTATGTGTTTACGTATATTGGTTTAAAGAATCACTGAGACATTTCATAACGACGGTGTCTTAGTGAGTTCGTGAGATTCTCCTCTTTCAGACGTTATTTGTTCTGTACGTTATTTATTTTCTATGTTATCTTTATGTACTCCTTGCTTCTTTTTTCTTTCCCAGATTTTTCTTTATTTCTTTCATTAAGGATTGAGAGAACTTTTCTTCTGTCTGTCTTGCCCTCTCCACATCTCTCTCTCTCTCTCTCTCTCTCTCTCTCTCTCTCTCTTGCACCATGTAAGTTTTCTTACCACGTTACTTAGGTTTTCATATTCCTATATAATCATATCTGAGAAAGCACCTACATTCCTGTATAACTAATGTGACTATTGCATCTATTATTATTTGGTTCATCCTAAAAATATTGATGGATGCAGCTGTTTTGACTGAGCCTCTGATGATCAGTTTCGTGTTTTTATTGTTGTTGCTGTTTTCTCGTTAACGTTTCATTCGATAAGAAGATTTTTGTATCGATCTTAAGTTCTATTCTTTAACTTTTCCACCTTTAGATTATAACCATGTTCAAAATTTCTATCTTTAGGATTTTCTCAAATCATTCTTTTATTTCTTTTTATTCGCATTATCGTTTTTGTTCTGGCATAGCTTTTGTTGCCCAGAATCCTCTAGGTAAGCTAATGTCACTTGATCTTAGTTGAAGCTTGTTATCTATGTTCTGTCTATTGCACGTCGTTGATCTATCTTTGCTGTTTATATCCTCGGTGTGTGTTGTTTTGTCCGTTTATGTATTTTCTTTAGTCATTCTTTCTATAACTGTTCTATGTGACTTAAATTTTTTTGCCTCTTAAGTTTGTCTTGGAAACTAAATTTACACTGAGACTAAGACTATTATTATCCCAAATATTATATGAATGCTTTGGTACTCACATTTTGTAGAGAGAGAGAGAGAGAGAGAGAGAGAGAGAGAGAGAGAGAGAGAGAGAGAGAGAGAGAGAGAGAGAGAGAGAGAGAGAGAGAGAGAGAGAGAGAGTATGGCTCTAAAATATGTATTTACGTTTTCTGTTTTCTTTGCGTGATTCTGAAATTATTCTTTTATCGTCCTCGAAAGGGTATGATAGGCAAATCTCGGTGGAATTCAGGTTCAGAATATAAAGAGACATCATTACTAAATAACACACAGTATCTTGTCTACACCTGTAATCACACACACACACACACATATATGTAATCAAAATAAGTAATAAGAATTCACAGTAGTAATGCAGTACAACCGTTTCAAGCGGATCCATTTAATTGAACAATGCAATCATTACATCAATTTTAAATACAGCGTTATCTTCAGCTGCACAAATATAGAGCTTCAACAGACACGATACATTAATATAATTTTTCTAAAATATTTTAACAGAGCAAGAGGATGGAATAAATTCATGTTGGCGCAATTGTAGCAGGAATAGCTAAGAAAACAGACTACAATTTGTTTTTATAGAGTGGCACAGAACATAGTAGGGATCATAGGGTTATAATTTATTTCCAATTTATCTATCTCTGTATCATTAAATAAAATCTAAGACTAGCAGACCAAAAGTGAGTTGACAAAGGTACCCCTCTACCTACAAGAAAAAGAAACAAAACTTTAGAAAGAGCCAATTGATAGAAGTAACTGTCTATAAAAGAGGTGGGGTAGGGGTGACATTAATTCATGATGTTGTTACCAGTTAAAGGGGCAAACACGATGACACTTAGGATGCTATAATGAGATCCAGAAAAAATATTAGGCGCTCAGTAGGAGAATGTTTATAAACAACATCATTATGCTGCATAAGAATAAAATAAAATTTTAAAAATTTCAGTAATTGATATCACAATCAAGTTAGCTAAAAGGTGTATATGGATCAATTTTTAAAAGGAAGATTACTATTACGTAGAATCAATTTAATACTTCATCTTCACTTGATTAATTAATTATTAGGTGATATCTATAAAGACCACTCGAACCACTTACATATGGAATATCTGGAAAGATATACATACTATCTACTGATTGAAAGTAATGAATCAGAAGCAAGGTAATAAGATAATGATAATACTTAGACATAATTAAATATAAATATACAAGAAAGAGTGTGTACTGATATAAGTAGGTATAATAGTATAAAAAATAATGCATACAGATACATATACAAAAACGATTCATAGATTGCTATATGAGTATAAGCGAAGGTAAATAGGAATGCAAAAATACAAAATTCAATACCATAAAAAATTTAACAATACAAAGGCATAACATAAAGGATAAGATATTAATAAGATAATCCTACCGAAATAAGAAATCAAAAAATAAGAATTTATAGAAAATATTAAGAAATATATATAAAGAGACAGAGGATTAAGAATTAAAGGCAGTAAAGATAAAGGTAACCTAAAAAGAACAGTTTAAGGTATTCTTACTGAAGTGGTTTTATGAGTTATAGTGTTACATGTGCTATTGTATGTATGATTGTATAGCTCTTAGGGGATATAAGATTTAGTCAAGGGAGACTTGCTATCTCAAAATCATTACAAATATACATAATTTGATTGATGGGTTAGAAATTCATAGAAGGAAAGAATGGTGTAATCACCAAATAGCATTAAGTCAGACTAACTAGGCAGGGGTTACCATACGGTAATAATACATGTAATACATTGCATCACATAATAAATAGCATATAACATGTAATGTAGTACATTATGCTATATAACATAATATCCTATATCAGAGGGTAAGTCATAAAGGATACGACACCGAAGATAATTTCCACTATTAAATCCCAAGTATGATTAAAGTAATATTATTAGTTTCGAAAATACTTAAACGTGCGGATGATGCTATGCACGCATGATACCCTTAGGTCTAATCTATTATTGATCAGGTTGTTCTTGTGTCTGTACTTAAAAATCGCATAAATTTCCATAGAACAGAGCTCACATCCATATCTACTATCTCTATAAGGCGGCGCCCTCCGTATTATATCCCATTTAAGGCTAAATCTAGTCCCACTTTCTTTAAGTTCCCAGATCTTACTACATAAAGACATCCTATTAACTTTATGTCTAAGTCTAAACGATGAAAAATGATTATTAATACGTGTTTTAAAATATTTATCGAACATATATTTAAAATTACCAGTTTCAGTCACAATTGTACATCTGTAAACTGCGTTTTGGATTAAACAACGACCCAATAACGGGCAATGGGATTTTGCTCTACAATTGCAACCGGGAGCATTACTGCTATTAATATTATTGACATTTCTATCATTGTTATTATTATTACCATTATTATTATTATTACTATTATTATTATTATTATTATTATTATTATTATTATTATTATTATTATTATTATTATTATTATTACTACTACTACTACTACTACTACTACTACTACTACTACTACTACTACTACTACTACTACTACTACTATAATTATTATCAGCATTATTATTACTGTTATGTTTACAACTTCCTTCAACTATAGTATCATTTAAATTCATGTCAGCAACACCAAGTACTGCGTCAGTAATACCTGGGCTAGTATAAACATCGGAGTCACAGTTTACATTATAAGATATTAGATATATTAGTTCTGCTGTTCCCGATTCCCACATAGCCATTATTATCATCATCATCAGAGGGGTTTAAATGAAACCATTATTCACAATACTATTATTATTATTATTATTATTAATTCTTCTTGCTAATTTTATATTCCTTCTATTAAACCTGGCTATGATGGTACCTATACTGGGGAGGGTGGAATATGAGATTCTGATTGTCTTACGGGAAAACAATCCATTATAATTATGGGATGTTGGGAAACTTTTATCTAAAATTGTCATAAATTTATTATATATGGTGGTAGATATAGCACAGTTGATGGGAACGTTAAACCAGACTATATTGCTCTTTCCAGACTTCTTACGTATATGAGAGCGGAATCTATCTACTCTTTTTTCGCCTTCCACTCACAAGTTGATTATTAGGTATGGTTATACTACTGGTATTTATTTTATCATTAGTTTTATCATTTATTTTATCATGGAATTTATTATATATATATATATATATATATATATATATATATATATATATTCTTTCATAACAATGTTGCTTTCGATAACTTTGGTAATGCTATGAGGAGGTGAAAAATGATGGCCAAAACAAACAAGGCATCACGGCCAAACTGATGAAATCTTCATTCCTGTACGAAGCGATTCTTACCAAATACATAGCTTCGTACAGTCATATAGTTTACAAAACATTCTTAATGCATAAAGGCATACTTTTAGTTGTATGTTTTCTTATCTTTTCCACACTTTAACCTACTCTGTCAAACCATTTACAAAAATACCTCCGCTTTTCAAGGCTACAAAAATATTCCGCTTAAATCATCCCCAAAGTCCGTTGGAATAAAATTTTAAAGCAAATATCTCTTCCGCAGATTTTCATATGTCATACAAACATGCATGAATGCATGCATGCATACATACATGCATACATACATACATACATACATACATACATACATACATGCATACATACATACATGCATGCATACATACATACATACATACATACATGCATACATACATACATGCATACATACATACATACATACATACATACATACATGCATGCATACATACATACATACATGCATAAATAGAACATACAGACAGGCCGACCGACAAACATGCAAGCATGCATGAATCCATACATCCTATTTGAATCATTTACATATAATGTATATTATCTTTCATATCTTTTTTCGGTTGCCAAGCAGTGTGGGAGAAAAACACGCAAGAAGACGCACTCGCGCGTGCACGCGCATATATGTGTATGTGTGCGCGTATCTATGTGTATACGGCGGGCTTCTACAAAGTTTCCGTCAACTAAATTCACCTACAAGCCATTGATTAACTCGTAGTTATAGCAGAAACCACTAGCGTAAAGTACTGCGCAGTAGAACTGAAACCGAAACTGCATGGTTGCGAAGTGAGTTTCTTAACCACGAAGCCATTCATGTGCAGGCACACACACGCATGCACAAACACACGCACGCACACAAGCACACGCACACATACGCACACTTACGCTGCTACCAAGTTTTCTACCGAATTCGACAGAAAAACATGGAATCGAATCACATGCATCTGCGTCAAGCATTTAGATATCACTGTCAGATGCGCCTGTGAACCAATTCGACAGAGCTACTTTACAATAAAAGTAAAACAAAGATGGCGGTGAGAGTTATTTGAGGACTAAGAAGGATTGTTTACTTTTGGAAGAATTATGAAATGATTCTTCATAAAATATTAAAAAAATATTTCTTCAGGGAAAGTGGGAGTCTTTTTTTTTATATATATTTGTTTCTTTAATTTGGGTTGCTTGAAGTTTCCCCATCTACTACATAATGAAATTTTCTCTTTACATTCATATATAAGTGTATGTGAGTATATGTGCGCTAGTGTGTAGCAAGATTGTGATATTCATATTTCTGAAGAAGCTGTTTTTCAGGAAAATATAAGGAATATTAAATATGATATTAAAATAATATTAAAAGAAGTGTTGTGAGACAAAATGAGTATAAAAAATAATAACAGCAATATTAGATAAAAAATATTTATTTGAAGATAAATGTGAGCGAGATTTTTTGTGCAATATATGTGCCTTTGTAAATTACAATCGCAAGAACATCGTATAAGTTCATTCTCATACTCTGCTTCACAAAAAAATATCATCTCAACTTCTATTGTGTGTAAGAAGCTCGCTCTGGAAGTACATGGCTTTTGGTTCAGTCCCAGTGCTCGGCACCTTGGGCAAGTATCTTCTATTATAGTCCCGGAACGGCCAATACCTTGTGAAAGAATTTGGTAGACGGAAACTGTGAGAAAGTTCCACACTTTAACCTATAACAGAAAACAATAGGAAAATCTAACTCAATCACGTGTTACATAGAAAACAATACTCCAGTTAAATAGATGTAATTAAATTAATTATACAAAATATAGAATTAACTCTAGACACCAAAAATTATGACTAACACACCTAGAAAACAATTAATAAATTAATAAAAATTATACCATCAATTCAAGTTCTCGCAATTAATAATATAAATTAAAATGAAATAAATAGATTTACTTACGGATAAACATATAAACGAAAAGTAAGTATATATACACCTATAACGGTTTCTTTATTTCAAACATGCTAACACGCACAAATAAATAAACGCATGCTGCTATTTTAGTCTGTTGATGAACGCTCAATATATTAGGATGTAAAAACAAATGTGTCAGTTTTCGCATTGAAAAATATCTACCTTCGTTATTTTAAATTGCAATTTTAATTGGAATTTGCATGGAATTTGCATGGAAACGATCGTAGGCTTATATAATTGACAAAATGTAAATAAATTGATTATGCTGTGTTCAAACTCTCCATTTTCTTTATGATATATTACTATAACTATATCCACATATATCGATAAGAAGTAAAATCTATATGAAATACTGGAACTCCAAGATGTGTATAATACTGGCGCCTAATAAATAATAAACACTAATACTACCACTGAAAAGCAAGATTCCGGAAAGTCCATCGATGTATATGATAAAAACCGGAGGACGCTTGGATGTTTACATCCCTTTAAAGAGGAATCTATCTCCTTACAAAACCTTATGTATTTGTGTATGTGTATGTGTGAGTGTGTCTGTGTCCCCCGCTGCTGATTAACAACCGGTGTTGATTTGTTTATGTTCCCGTAGTTTAGTGGTTCGGCCAAAAGACAGATAGAGTAAGTATCCGACCTGCAATTGAAGCGAAAAAAGAAATCAATACAAGAAAGCATAAGGAATAGGGTCCTTTCAAAGTCAGACAATGCCACAATCTAATGATCGAAACAAGTAATAGATGATTCACACACACACACACACACACACACACACACACACACACACACACACACACACACACACACACACACACACACACACACACACACACACACACACACACAAAGCTTTATGTCTTTTTGCTACATTTCAACATGAATTGGAAATTAATGCGTGCGTATACATTTATTATTACCATAAGAAACATATTCCTAACTTTGTATATGTTTATCGACGAATGGAGAGAATTCTGAATATCTTATTTCAATATATGGACATATAATGAAATGAAATTTTCCTAATAACGAAAATGTTCTCAATCATTCTATAACCATGGCGCAAGAGTGGCTGTGTGGTAAGTAGCTTGCATACCAACCACATGGTTCCGGGTTCAGTCCCACTGCGTGGCACCTTCGGCAAATAATGTCTTCTACTATAGCCTCGGGCCGACCAAAACCTTGTGAGTGGATTTGGTAGACGGAAACTGAAAGAAGCCAGTCGTATATATGTATATGTATGTATATATGTGTGTGTTTGTGTGTCTGTGTTTGTCCCCCCCTACCTCGCTTGACAACCGATGCTGGTGTTTTTACGTCCCCGTAACTTAGCGGTTCGGCAAAAAAGACCGATAGAATAAGTACTAGGCTTACAAAGAATAAGTCCTGGGGGTGATTTGCTCGACTAAAGGCGGTGCTCCAGCATGGCCGCAGTCAAATGACTGAAACAAGTAAAAGTAAAAGAGAGAGAGAGAGAGTAAATTCAGGACAGCCTAGGCTAAGAAAGGGAAGTATCCTCAAAGTTAGCTCATGCGCTGAAATCATACATTCAGGCCAGGCCACTGAAGAAAGATAGTATCGAGAAAGTTACTTTTTCCTCAACTCTCACTTTCTATGTGAAATAATAGTGGAAGTTGCTAAGGTCTCGCCAAAGAAAAAAAAAAAAAAAAGAAAAAGAAATTCTATATTCTTCTGTCTAAATCATGGCCCCCACACTACATGCTCCGTTAAAGCAATTAGGCAGATGAATAATAGCTGCTCCTTTTTTTCTATCGGAAGCTGGCAGAATGATCTTTGTTCTCTATTGACTCAGTTGATAGCTGAATGAAACCAACAGGTAACCACAACTATTTGACTCAACTCGATAAAAAAGCAAAATTCAGCAGTGATCGAGCATGAAGAACAGATGAGGTGTCTTATCTTGTAATTTGTCATAATTGTCCATAATTCTTGAGATAAAAGTCCTCTTGCAGAAACTACTGTGTTGTTACTGACGCACAAAATTATCTCACAGAGCCACATCGCTTATGATCAACACCAACCCTTTATAGAACGGCATGGTTAACTTTCCAAAGAGCGTATTGCTTTACTGATAGAAAACTGAATACCTGACAATATTCCAGATGCCAGACGATTAACCTTCGCTTACATTCGACTAAAGATCACAACCTATCATTTAAAAATGTAAGGAGCACACTGGACAATATAGTCCTGAGTGCACAATGCCCAAATAAAGACAGGGTAGATACGGCTGGAATGCAACTGAGCATTAGACAGATCCGAAGCCAAACAAGAGCGATGACAATAATACCGCAATCTAATTATATTCGTTTCAGAATTTTGCATTTAAGAAGTCTGCTTCTGTAAATCGTTTACGGAAATATTATATGTTATAGACTTAATAAGAATTATTGGTTACTTGTGATAATTTACTTGCGTTATTTCAAGGAATAAAACTTTTTATTGGTTCATTAATATTATGTACGCTAAAAGAATTATGGCCACCAGACAGTGTTAATGGACATCCGACAGAAATATTATTTGCTGATTATAGTATTGATAGTTATTTATTACAGGATTTTTGTTGATAGTCGAATTATTAGTTTCCAGAAATGAGCCGATACAAAATATATATTGGTTGAATTTTATGTAAATTACTTCTCGTTTTATAGACATGGTGTCTATGATAGACTTCTGAATCTTACCGTAACAGAAGTTTCTACTGCGACAGTTCATAATTATGATTTCTAAGATAATTTTCAATCTCCTGTTATTTCACTTTTCTCATAGTGATAAAAATATTTTGATGATTTAATGACCCATCAAACATCATGTGAATAATGTATGAATGCACAGAAAGCTATTAAATAAACATAGCGATCTTCCTTATTTCAGATTTATCAAATAACATATTTGTATTTATCCATGTAAAAATACTATTTGTGGCGTCATATTCTGGAAAGACTACTGCAGTATAAAGGGAAATATTTCTCCATTTCCCCTCCTTAATTGCAGTTCTGAAATTATTAGACCTCAAGGTTGCACATTTGGCGTCTATTGTATTTAATATTTATCATTGTTATTTACAATATTTTCATAAAGTGGAGCTTCCAGCCCACTGACCATACAGACTTTCGCTGTAATAGATTTTCTATTTCCTATCCTCTTTGCAAAGGAATATTATAGGTGACCTTTTTAATAATAACATTTACATTTTATTCACAATTGAAAAAAAAAAAGCGCCTTAGTTTATCAAGCAATGATAAATTTGCTTTGAAACTTATTTTGATACATAATATATTATCTAATGAATAAACAAAGCAATGGAGCTGCATGCAGTGAGGAAGGAAGAACCATAGTACTGTGAAAACAATAGAATTTCACCATGTGTCAACTATGAGTGTCAGATACGATTACTGGCTCTCGAAGTAATGGAGGAGAAACTTTATATATAAAAAAGTAGATTGCAATTGATTGAACCCGGTGGATAGCAACAGAAAGGATATTGCGCTATCCTAGTTACAAAATCTAAAGCAGTTTTATGTCTGATGTGTTTTATAAAGAAATTTAGCAGCAACAATTGTATCTACTCTAGAGTAATATATTGTTAACATGTCGTTTTCTACTAACGTTAACAGAGAATCATGCTTACCTTCTCATATTTACACACTGATAATAATCTATAAATGTTTATTTCTTGCGGTAAAACTAATTACAAATATTGATAGACTTTAGAAACCAGATATGAATTCCCATAAGTCCTCAACTTCTATTTCATGTGAGATTTTACCCGTTTTAGTATTTAGAAGACCTTAAAAGTACTATTATGCTTTTTATTTTTATTTATTTAACCTGAGGCTGTAATATGTTGTCATCTAACATCTCACTCTGAAGAAGAGGAGGACGAAACTTACTGTGACTCTCTTGCAAAGCTGAGTGGAAACTAAACTTCGAGAAAACAATTATAACGATATTTATCTTAGGAAACTTTACGTAAACACCGTAGAGTAGGCTTCAAAACAGGAACTTACATCAGAGGTGAAATGAAGACCTCCCTTGACGCTGTGATATTCTGTTAAGAAATGAAATCGTTTCAAGATAAATCCACAAATATCGATATCTTCAAGAACATACAAAGGATGTTATGATTAATGATATCAAAACCAAAAGGAGAAATATCAAAGGTTAATGTAGTTAGCGTTGTCAGGAGTCAATAATTGACAGAATCAGTTGAGACTCAAAACAAATCTCATGCAATATTTGGTTCTGATTTTTCCCGTTCTGCGTTCTAAACTTGCCGAAGTCAACTTTACTTTTCCTTCTTCCAGGATTCCATAGAAATAAAGCACATGTCAAGTATAGATGTCGATCCAATCCACTATACCAATCCCCCAATGTTTGATATGTTTCGGTACATAATATTAATGAACCAATAAAAAGTTTTATTCTTTGAAATAACACAAGTAAATTATCACAAGTAACCAATAATTCTTATTAAGTCTATAACATATATTTCCGTAAACGATTTACAGAAGCAGACTTCTTAAATGCAAAATTCTGAAACGAATATAATTAGATTGCGGTATTATTGTCATCGCTCTTGTGTAGCTTCGGATCTGTCTAATGCTCAGCCGTATCCACCCTGTCTATGAATTCTGGTGATCGACTTCATTATTGTATCTGTTTATTATTATTGTTGTAAAAAACTGTGAATTGACATAAAATCGTTAAATCATCGGGATATTAATTTGTAGTATGTTGTTCCCGTCTCTAAATTCAGATTTAATATCCCTTCGATGTCAATTTTGATTTTGATTTTTTCGGAGTCGATATGATAAAGTACCAGTCAAGTACTGAGGTCAATATGAACTACTAATCTCCTTCTCACCAAGTTACTGAATTAAAAACAATTAAGACCAATTATACTAATCGATTATTTTCATCAGTGGTTCTCAACTATTTTTATCCATGGGCCCCTTTGGTTCCTATTTTACTCTACTGGACCCTCATGACCATTCAATGTATATAAAAAATCCTATTTTTTATAATTAAATATTATTGGGAATTATATAAAATAAATTAAAACATTTTGTGTATTGTTGAAGTATAAGAATTTATTGCGCAAATTTTAACAAGATTTTATATGGACTCCCAAGGGCCATCTGGACCCTCAAGGACCATCTGGACTCCCAAGGACCATCTGGACTCCCAAGGGTCATTTGGACTCCCAAGGGCCATCTGGAAACTCAAGGACCATCTGGATTCCCAAGGACCATCTGAACTCCCAAGGGTCATCTGGATTCCCAAGGGCCATCTGGAACCCCCAAGGGCCATCTGGACTTCCAAAGACCATCTGGACTCCCAAGGGTCATCTGGACTTCCAAGGGCCGTCTGGACTCCCAAGGGCCGTCTGGACTCCCAATGACCATCTGGACTCCCAATGACCATCTGGACTTCCAAAGGGTCATCTGCACTCCCAAGGGCCATCTGGACCCCCAAGGACCATCTAGATCCTCAAGAGCCATATGGATCCCAGTTGAGAACCATTGATTTACATATTTACACAAGCAGAAATCTGATTTGAAACAGCAGGTACAAATATGGCCGAATGATTAAGAAGTTCGCAACTACGAGGTTCTGGGTAAGTGCTAGTTTCTTTAGCATTGGTTCAATTCAAATCTTGTGAGTGAAATTGAGTTTCTGGAAACCGCAGATGTCCGTCGGGTAGATTGCACCTGTTATTAAAAAACAAAAGTTGCAACCTTGTCATAGCCATGTGTCGCGCTGAACTTACCCGAGAATTACATTAACGGTACACATGTCTGTGGAATACTCAGCCACCTCCTCGTTAATTCAAGTGCAGATAATTCAGTTGATCGAACAAGTGAATCCTTATGGCAGAGATCAACCACCACCATAAACATCACCAACACCACAATCATCATTATTTTACGGTATTGAAGCTGCAGTTACTCATTCACCCAATTCATTCAGTACGAATAGTTTATTAATGATTTCATAATTGAAAGCACGTATCGTAGTGAGGATGAGCTTAGTGTTTATTTAAAAAAAAATGTTATCCGTATAGTTAAACATATTTTTATCAACAATGTATTCTGATAAAAAAAGATGTATTAAAGAATTCTGATAAAGTAAAATCACGCAAATTCTTATCAAGATAAAGATCAAAATAAATAATTCTAAAATGAACGAATTCGATCCGGATGAGTCGAATATTGTATAATTCTTTAGAATCTCTTTATAAGACAATAAGTCGATATTGATAATGCAGAATAATTTATGAGATCGTTTTATTTTATTTGCAAACGAATTGAATCTATAACGTTATCAATTTTCTTGATTAAAAGGAAAGAAATTAGAAAATTTTAAGGTTATCAGATTCGGTAGGAAATCCTTGATTAATATCTCCCTCCAATATATTGTTAATCAAATTAGAAACGAAATATTTCTTTGATCAGTCATTTTGGATTCAATAGCACGTACAACTTGACTAAAACGGCTCAAATATTTGTGCCATATAACGAAATTGAATCTACCTTCATTGATCACTTCAAAGCTTTTAGTGTGGTATGAGCTGTGGTGTCGTCATAATTAAGCCATGGACTTTATATGATTAATACGCAAACTGTTTTGCACTTTTGTGATAAAGCAGCGAAACGTTTTTGTGTTTGCTTCAATATTCTTCGAAAATTTCAATTCTTTATATTATATTCTTATATTATTATTTTAGATGTTTTCTTAACTTTTAGCAGATTGCTCACTGAGCTAAACAAAGATGCATGATAATTTAACAAAAAGAATAAGAAAAACAAATACCTGGAGATGAAAAAACGAACCAATAAAAAACCCACAAAAGACAATGAGTGTAATTAGGATTGTATCTTATGATTAATGACTGGGGTTTTTTCCAAACAACGAATATTTTCTTCGTTTTAATTAAAGGAAATTTTTTTATGACACCAAAATATAGATTGCGTGGGTCTATATACATGTAACGCAAGTTATATTTATTGTGTTGATGTTTCGAGTAATGAATTCGTATCAAATTTCAGTGTTGAAACAATCCATACAATTTACCGGTTTAGTAGGGAATATTTTTAGAGTCGACAGAGCATCGGATAGAATTCCTCGTGCTATTTATTCTGATTCTCCGTGGTCCGATATCAAATGCTGCCCAGGTCAACTTTTGCTACATATATCCATCCATTAAGGGTCGACAAAAAACGGGTATCAATCTAGGGATATTGATTTACAGATCTGTCAGTGTTCGACGTGAACTATGCGGTACAGTTTCGGTTCCTGCTCTTGCATCTCGGACGTAATGACGTAATGACGGACAAAATATCATTAAGTATTTTGCCCGGCGCGGTAACGACCCTGCCAGCTCGCCACCTTAATACTGATGATAATATTAAACACTATAAGTACGTTAACCTGGTAACGAAACTATGGATATTTGTCTTGGTGAAGAGTCAATGTTGTGAGGGATAGAAGATCGGTATCACTAATGAAAGACACTTTCAAAACAGAGAAACACTGTAAACCAGCGATTCTCAAATTCGCACCCTGCTCCCTAGGGTCGGTTTAAAAAGAATGTGCATTTTCTTATGAGCGTAAGTATGCAGTATATATATATATATATATATATATATATAT
>NC_068981.1:187564093-187564642 GCF_001194135.2 Octopus bimaculoides
TATATATGCATATATCCATACATATATGTACATACCTACATATATATGTATACATACATGCATATATGGGTACAGGACATCAAAAAAACGTTAAACACAATGAGAAACGAAAACATAGAAAACGAACTATTTTTCGAACAACGAAAAAAACAAACAGAGAAACGATACATGCAATATAAAGAGTATACCCCTTCGTCAGTTGTCCCTGTTCTATCTACTCCGCGTTTCGAAGGTAAGGACAATACACGACTTCGTTGAACCTGACCTTCCCGCAAAGCAAGTTAAATAAAACTTGGGATTTTTTGCGGAGGGTGAAAGTGTTAACAAGAACAGGACAGTGAGAACAAAATTTAGTATAAGATAAAAATTTCAGATATTTGCCTTAAACAAATCGACTCCAGAACTTATTCTTTGTAAGCCTAGTACTTATTCTATCGGTCTCTTTTGCCGAACCGCTAAGTTACGGGGGTATAAACACACCAGCATCGGTTGTCAAGCGATGATGGACAAACACACACACACACACACACACACACACACACACACACA
>NC_068981.1:187565473-187566978 GCF_001194135.2 Octopus bimaculoides
ACACACACACACACACACACACACACACACACACACACAAACATATATATAAATTAGGGTACCGGAATATCACTTGTTAACACTCCAAATCGACAAATTTCTCACTATTAAGAACCACACACGGTGAATGTAACGAATATCATAAAAGTAGGCCTTACCTTGTATAATCCACAAAGCAAGAACAGATATCTTGGTATCAATTGATTTTACCTTTTGTACGTTAGTACTTAAGGACCGGTAGCCAAACTTACTGTGTTCATCTATTTTCCAAAATATTTATTTCATTACACTGTGCGCGTTTGTTCATTTGAAATTCCGCGCGACACTCAAAATCGAACATAAAGTGAGTCAGTACAATATAAAATTTAATAAAGTATTATTAGCATTATTAAAAATAACATTAATGATAAAGTGGCCAGCAAGTCTGATCTTGCTTTGTGGTTTATACAATATAAGGCCTTTTTTTTATTCTATTCGTTACATTCACCCTACGTGTTTCTTAATAGTGAAATATTTGTGGATTTAGAGTGTTAACTCCTATTTCTAGCAAGTGGTATTCCGGTACCCTGATTTATTTGTTTGTATATTTTACCTATACAGGTTAAGCTTACTGGTCACTTTATTATTATTGTTATTTTTAATAATGGTAATAATATGTTATTAAATTATACACACACACACACACACACATATATATATGGTGGTTGTCTACTCTTTATGTAGAGTTTGACCACCTCTTGTACTTACACTTTAGGTCCATCATGGCGTCTGATGTGACTTTTTGAACCAAACAATGTATTGAAAAGATACCCACATAGATTGCATATCCTGTTTGAACCAGCAAGAAGTGCAAAAGAAAGGTATGGTCTGTCATAAGCTGTGCACACAAAAAGGTCACTGAGATTCACCTTCTCGATCGCAACATTCTTCTGTAAATCTATCTTGGGTCTTGCATGTGTTATTCTAGCATCCGCAAACGCTTTCACTCTACTCCACACTTTTGTTTGCCATCTAGATCGATCCAAATCAAAGCTTTCTATTGTCATTTGATTCATTCCAAGTGACTTCATGGTAGTCCTTATGCCGTCCTTAAACCTATTTTTAGGTTTACATTGATTGCATTTCCCTTCTGCAAGCTCGCCATAAAACAGCCGTTTGGGTGTGCGCTCATCCGCTATGCGAACAACATGGCCAGACCATCTCATTTGGTTTTTCAGAATCTTTGATTTAACTGAAGTGATGCCTGCAGATACAAAGACATCTGTGTGTGGAGTAAAAAAAGCCCATTTTAATGTTTAAAATACGATGATGTCATTTTTGGTGGCATCATTCTAACAATTTGAAGTGTCTTTCATAACGCGTTCATGTTTCAGTAGAATACAACAGGGATGATAAGAAAAACGATTTGTAAAGAACCAATCTTGTGTTGTTTATTTGTCGTTGGTGCCAAGCGCATGATTCCAAACCTCCAAATGAAATATATATGTATGTATATATATATATAT
>NC_068981.1:187567087-187568629 GCF_001194135.2 Octopus bimaculoides
TATATATACATATAATAATAATAAATCTCTGAACAAGGTATAAACAATAGCTGCACGACAACGTGAAGTATATTTGCCTCTTAAATGTGGCCAGCCACTAGGGGTGGATGTAACTGCTTATACCTCGTTCAGAGATTTATTATTGCTTGTTAACACTTTTTCGAGATCAGTGACTTTTCGTCACTGGAAAAAGGATATATGTATTTGCATTGAGACCCCTTCGTATCGAAGACCGGTGATTGTCGTGCGCTGACGATGGATAAATACTCAGAAACCCGGGTCCGTGCGTATCACGTCAGGTCGACGATGGGAAGGATGGCTTCCCTTTGCAAATACTGATAGAGCACAGAAAGTGTGTCAATAGCCAGCTGGAGGAGGTGTTCTCCTGGAGCTACAAGCTACAGTAGCATCCGCCCTTAGTGGTTAGCCACATTTAAGTGGCAAATATACTTCTCGTATATATATATATATATATAATGGACTCTCCTGTCGTTAAACGATGTATGAGAGTTCGACAATCTCTTACCGAACAGCCACACAGATGATTTGTCTATAGTGATCAAATGTTTGTGTAGACATAAGCTCCCTCCCTCCATCAGATCGACATTACTTGTACAGGTGCCACATGTCAGATGACGAAATAGTCGCAGAGTAACGTGAAGTTAAGTGTTTTGCTTTACAACATAACGCAACGCCCGGTTTGGGAATGGAACCCACGACCTCGCAATCGTGAGTGCAACACCTTAACCACTAAACCATATGTTTGTATGTATGTATATTAAAAGTGATGCTGCGACTTTATTTCTCGAATTTCACACCGCTCCTTTCTTTAGGCGAAATTCCCGTTACAAGACAAACTCTCAGCCTCAGTGTTAACAAGAAGCCATATCCTCTGCAGCATGTATTGAGCACTCTTTACCCATTCCTTCGACAATAAACTATCTATCTATCTATCTATCTATCTATCTATCTATCTATCTATCTATCTATCTACTTGTCTATCTATCTATCTATCTATCTATCTATCTATCTATCTATCTATCTATCTATCTATCTATCTATCTATCTATCTATACGCGCGCGCATGTGTTTGTATGTGTCTCAAAGAATTTTCATTAAAACATTATTATAAGTTTTATACTGTGTTTACTTACACACCATCATAAAGTACGCCCCACCTTTCCGTTTGCGAAGCACAGCAATAAAAAATAAATATGCCTCTCTGTTTCCCAACTAAATTTCTGACATCCTCCTCGTTGATTAATGAAACAGCTTCGAGAGTAAAAAACAAAGAATGTTTACTAAACTAGTGAAGCAGAGATCTTAATCACGTAAAATATCTCAAAATTGAAGTGTATGAAAGCAGAAGGTAGATACATTGATAATTGTTAGTTTGCCTGAAGACGTCAGATATGCAGTTAGTTGTGTTTACCCCCACTTCTCTCCCTCTTTCAGTCTGTCTATGTCCACACACACACACACACACACACACACACACACACACACACACACACACACACACACACACACACACACACACAC
>NC_068981.1:187569112-187573123 GCF_001194135.2 Octopus bimaculoides
AAAAAACGAATGTGTGGACGTGCAAAAGAAATGTATTTGCTTGATACGTGGTGAAAGGAGAGTTAAACGTTTCGAGCATAGCTCTTCGTCTGAAAGGAGAAAGGGAAAAGTCCAAAGATGGAGAAGAAATCGTCAGTGGTGAAGTATATGTATACGTATATATATGAAAAATAAGAACCCACACTGGTTTATATTAAAGTTTCTACGCGCATTTCACCTTTATTATGGTTGTTTGGAGCTCTGCACTAGATGTTCCAAATGCATAGATATATTCAACTAAATTTGGATCCTCAGGGAAGTCTTTGTTGCACACACACACACACACACACACACACACACACACACACACACACACACACACACACACACACACACACACACTCACGCACATATACACACACACATGTGTGCATCTATGCGTGCATATATGTATATACTGGGTGTTCCGGCTAAATTTGGCTGTTTGCATACAAGGAAAAATATCTCAGCCCAGAAGAGTAGTTTAAAAGATTAAAAAAAAGATGCTAGCAAGATTATGCCTGGGAGATAACAATTATCTCAAAGTAGCCATCTTGGATCCCATCATGGCTTCAAGGCATCTCCTGAACCACTTGGTGCATGCGTTCCACACAGTGTTTCTGGGAAGATCTCGTTGATCATGGCAACCAGTTCGATCTTCGAGTTTCAGGCAGAGTGATTGGTGTCCTTCTAAACCGCGCCTCACACTTAGAATTCAATGGCGTTGCAATCGAGGGAAGTAAGATGCCCGAAATTGGAACTGGTGAAGTTGTAGAAATTCATCGACAGTCCGTTCTGACCCTTTCCGGAAGGATGGCAAGGAGCCGAATCCTGCTGCCACACAAATGCTCTTGCAGCAGCAACTCTCTCTAAGCAGGGAGTAACCACAATCCCCAGCAACTTCACAGTGCTGTCTGAATGGAGCCTGAGGTCACCTTCAAAGACTTCGGATATCATGATATCACCCTCACTGGAGACACACTCAAAGGTCATCACAGTTTGGGAGAACTTTGGTTTTTCATGATACGTGGGAAATCATATAAATTGTGTGGAGGCGCAATGGCCCAGTGGTTAGGGCAGCGGACTCGCGGTTATAGGATTGCGGTTTCGATTCCCAGACCGGGCGTTGTGAGTGTTTATTGAGCGAAAACACCTAAAGCTCCACGAGGCTCCGGCAGGGGATGGTGGCGAACCCTGCTGTACTCTTTCACCACAATTTTCTCTCACTCTTACTTCCTGTTTCTGTTGTGCCTGTAATTCAAAGGGTCAGCTTTGTCATACTGTCACGCTGAATATCCCCGAGAACTACGTTAAGGGTACACGTGTCTGTGGAGTGCTCAGCCACTTGCACGTTAATTTCACGAGCAGGCTGTTCCGTTGATTGGATCAACTGGAACCCTCGTCGTCGTAAGCGACGGAGTGCCAGCATATAAAGTGTAGGCAAGCCGCCCGTTGTTGTGAGTGTTATGCAAATGGTTCTCTCAGAAGTTTGTTTTCATCTGAGAAGAACCAGAGCATCTCCGGTTCAACAGGATACATCGTCTTGTTCAAGAACTTCTTCGCTGTCAGAATTTGACACTTGTTCCTCTTGTACGAATGGTAGCTAAGGTCTCACTTAGGGCCAGCTTTACGGGGGGAAATCCAGCACCCATCTGTCTCACCGCGGCGGCCCGGATACCTTTGCTTAGATCTTTCATCACATTGCCCTGTTGGAAGGAGCAGATGCAGTCAGAAATCCTGCTGTGTCCTTTCCTACTGGGTGCGATTTGTTAGTCTCCGTTGCAGTTGTCCATAACAAGTCTTACTGTCTTTACAGTGTTCATAGAGGATTGAGCAACAATCATGATGTTAGCACTTTGATTGGAGCAAATCATCATGATAGAGGTAACTCTTTCCAAATATTCAGCCCTCCATATCATCTAAATTGTTCTCAACTACAACTTTAATCTTCATGCTCTCCAAGGCCATTGAATGTTCACCAATACATCAAGCTACTCCTAAAAATAGGAGAAATTAAAAAATAATCGTCAAATTTAGTACGAATTTCCTGAACACATTTCAGCTGCGTGGAAGTGGACACGTAGCGTGTATGCCCGACTCCAGAGTCCCCAAGCAGATCTTCTTTAGTGAGCTAGCAGTCCTGAGGTCGATTCATTGGACTAAAATCCTTCAAGGTGGTGCCCCAGCATGGACTCAGTAAAAGAAACGGATATCTATCTATCTATCTATCTATCTATCTATCTATCTATCTATCTATCTATCTATCTATCTATCTATCTATCTATCTA
The DNA here is from genome assembly GCF_001194135.2 of Octopus bimaculoides. NCBI lineage: Eukaryota > Metazoa > Mollusca > Cephalopoda > Octopoda > Octopodidae > Octopus > Octopus bimaculoides. Next base: position 187,571,419 of record NC_068981.1, read on the forward strand.
TAAAATATTAATATAAAAACCAAGAGAGAAGATAGAGATAAGATTAATAAAAGTTTATTAATACATTGACAAGACCAGACCTACAATTATTTCAATTCATCACTTTCAGCATAAAAACAAAAAAAATTAATTTAACTAAATCAATTTAGTTAATTACTACAAGTGAGAATATCTGCAGGGAAGGACTCACAAAGATATTTGTCATATTTGAAACATAATGAAAACATTAAAAGGAAGAAAACAGTGTACCATTAAAGTTAAGAATATATACATTAATATAAATGGACACAATTATAAAAAGAAGTTATAGTCATAAATAAATATAAATAACAATGATAATAATGCAGACATATCCATGCAAAAATATGAATAATGGTGATAGGTAAAAGAAAAACAATAGGCCGGTTATAAAATTATGGGAGAAGAGAAGTGAAATAATTAGGTATTCCATATAAACATATATACACACATGCGCATATCCATGTAACACACTCACATACACATACATACATATACATACATATACAAATAAACTAAAAAAAATGTGTTTATTTTGAGAAGTCCAGTGTGTGGCATTATTATTCTATAGTAATGCCCCTTATATAAATATATACATACATATATATATACACATACACACACACACACATATATATATACACACACATACACAAATACAAGACTAAGCATGGTTAAATTACTTTGATCTGTGTATATATATATATATATATATATATATATATACAGATCGAAGTAATTTAACCATGCTCGTCTCCATGACCGAACTGCAGTCGTGGATCAAAAAGAGGACAAGGAAGGGCGAATGGCACCGCGAGTGTCGCGTTGCTCACAAGCAACTATTGCCGTCTCGAGTCGATCTTGAGCGACTTCAACACAACCAAAGCATTCTATAGGGGATTAGTAGAGGGGAGGTACGACGACGATCTCGGGGCGAACCTGGGTATCGACGGGGAATACCTGACCTGCCTGTTCAAGACGACTTTCGGGCCGGGACCTATGGACAACTTCCAGAGATCCCTGGCCTGCAGTGCTATCGAGAAGCGCTACCCTTTCGGGATAAGCTCCACATGCATGGCTCGAGAAACACGGGGCCGACCTGTCCGAGAAGCGGTCGGAGCGACGAAACCGTTCTGCACGCACTCGTACAGTGTCCAACCATTTCCGACTTGTGGACATATGTCGAACGACTGCTATCGCGTGTGGGACGAGTCAGTTTATCAACCGAGTCTATCGTGAATATTGTCGCGCCTCCTTCCTTGAAACGGGAGGGAAGAGCCATTTTCATCGCACTTATGGCTATGGCGAAGGAATATGTATGATGAACGCGTCTGAAAAAGGTCTAGAGACAAACACTTTCCTCTCTAGTCAATCTCTCATCAACTTCTTCAAGTATCACTTGAAGAGGAAGGCGAGAGTAGAGAGGAAAGTTTTTAGTGAATGTTTCAAAAAAAGATGGGTGAATGTAGCAAGGATGGCACGTGTGAATGACGGAGCCAGCTTGAGCATGATCCTATGAACCAGAAAAAGAAAGGAAAAAACTGTAATGTGTTTTTGTGCATGACAGTATTGCTCAAGATTCCCGTGGTCTTTTCCGAAGGCTTTTCTTTCCACGGATAAACCTAATCTGTTTTCCCTATTTACATTGACATTTCTGTGATACACTATCCCTATTGATGTTTTTTTT
>NC_068981.1:187573454-187574364 GCF_001194135.2 Octopus bimaculoides
ATATATATATGTGTGTGTGTGTGTGTGTGTGTGTGTGTGTGCGTGTGTGTGCGTGTGTGTGTGTGTGTGTGCGTGTGTGTGTGTGTGTGTGTGTATATATGTATCTGTGTGTATATGTGTGTATACATATGTGTGTGTATGCATGCATGTATTTCCACCCTGGAGGCATGGAAGATGAACTTGACCCGTGGTTATTTGAACTCAGGACAAAGTTAACCGAGAGAAATACTGTATGAAAAGTTTTCCGATGCTCTGACAATTTTGCTAATCCACCAACGAATGAGCAAAAAATAATAATAAAATCAGCGGCACAATGGTAGATTCACTGTACATATTAAAACCTAAGCACTCTTGTATGATAATATATATATATTATAATATCACACGCACACGCACATGTATACACACATGTGTGTGTATATGTGCATGTGTGTGTATATGTTCATGTGTGTGTATCGGTGTGCATGCATGTAGTTGTGGCTCTTTGGCGTGCATGTATCTGATTTTAAAAGTGAGACAGTGGGAATATCATGATTTAAGCACATATAAAATAGTAAAAAAGTTAAAGGATTTTGTGGAATTTAGTCACGTTCGAATAAAGTACAGAAAAATCTATGATGGAAAACGCGAAAGGTCTTTTGCTTTTTAATGCAAGTTATTCTTTTCTTTGTGCATAAATATGGTTAGAATAATATGTAAAGAGGAGCAACAGATATAGTGTACCGTATCCATTATAAAAGAACTAAGATTTTATACATATATATATATATATATATATATATATACCATTTAATGTACACTGTGTAAAGTGAAGAGCTAATTTTTTGTTGAGCTTACTTTAACGTAATTATATATATATATATATATATATAAATATATATATATATATATATATATATATATATATATA
>NC_068981.1:187574901-187579901 GCF_001194135.2 Octopus bimaculoides
ATATATATATATATATATATATCATACCATGTTAGTCAGATAGTTTTCAAACTATTGAAATAATTACAAATCAACTATTAAATTCAAAGGAGGTTATAAAATTATGTTTCGCGTGTGTCACTTTCTTTTATTCGTAACATTTGTCCTGAGCAAATAGAAATAACGGTTGAATGTAATTTGATAGTAAATAGCTACGCACAACAAAAGTTTGTTCTAACAGTTTTCATGTTTTATGTTTACGATATGTGATAAAAGTCATTTTGCTTAAAGTGTCTGGTTGAAATCTCTATAATATATCGATTTAAATTCTACGCTTCTCTTTGCAACAATTTCTTTCCTATTTTGTACATAATTTTTGGCTACTGTTTATCATAGAATACGTAGTTAGTGTTTGCTTTCGTTTTTAATTCCTCTATTTATCAGATAAACACCGTCAGGGAAATGATTCTAGAGATCTGTTGAGATGATAAGTTCGAAAATGCTGAATTAGTCGGATGTTTACAAATAACGAGTTCTACATAAGCCGAATTTTAAAAAAAACATAGCATTCAACATAATATTGCCAGTGTTATCTGGTAAGTTCATGGATTGAACCAATAACATTATAGGAAGCTTTTAGAATGATTTCCAGTTAATTATTCTCTATATATTTCTTTCAAGTAAATTATATTTTCCATTTATTACATATTAACGAGTATGGCGGTGACTAGGTAGAATCGTTTGAGCAGCGAGAGAATGTCTTATGGTTCTTATTTAGAGTCATCTACATTCTGAGTTCAAAATATGCCGAGGTTAACTTTTCTTTTCTCCTTCTTGGTCGATATTATGAATAACCAGTGAAGTATTGGAATCGACTTCCTCCGAAAGTGTGGCTTTGTGCAAATATTCTTTTCTACTCTTGGGACACGGTCCGAAATTTTGGGGGAAGGGACCAGTCGCTTAGATCGACCCCAGTACGCAACTAGTACTTATTTAATCGACCCCCGAAGGGATAAGAGGTAAAGTCGACCTCGGCGTAATTTGAACTCAGAACATAAAGACAGACGAAATACAGCTAAGCATTTCATCCGGCGTGCTAACGTTTCTGCCAGCTCGCCATCTATTATGCTGTGTTTTTTTAAGACTAGAAATTTTAACTTCTTTGTAATGAATAAGCAAAATGAACGCAATCAATAGACTGCGACCATGCTGGAGCACTGCCTCGAAGGATTTAGTTGAGTGGATTGACCCTAGTACTTGTTTTTTTTTGAAACCTGCCAATTATTCTCTTTTGTCTAACCGCTAAGTTACAGGAACGTTAACATACCAACATCAGTTGTCAAGCGGTGGTGGAAGACACAGATAGAACAACATACACAGACACACACACACACACACACACACACACACACACACACACACACACACACACACACACACACACACACACACACACATATATATATACACACACACAACCACCCAAACACACACACACACACACACACAAACTAATAAACAACTAGCTATTAAGTTGGGAAAATTATCAGAAAATCCATTTCTTTTCATTTTTTTAAATATATAATTCTGTACCAAGGACTTTCTATTTCCTATTCTACTGTGTAATATATATACATATATATATAATTCTATGATTAATTTATGATTATAAAATTGAGAGCACACGAGGTGCCACCATTGCTGGTTATCAGGTACAACAGAACAAGTAAAGTTTTTAATCCTAGGAATGTAGTGAGACCTGTTGATGAGAATAAGGGAAGTTATCTTTCAAAATTCGAAATCAATTGATCCAGGTATGTCTATCGCCCCATTCTGCAGCTTTATGCTGACATGGTACGTTAAATTCTTTGCTTATTGCTCGATTTCTGTTGTGCCTTTTGTATTTCCAGTGAAATGGTGGTTTATTAGAGGATTTTCCGACTCTGAATTTTCCAGCAATGCAAGCATCTCGTGTGCCCTGAATTATAATTATAAATTAATTATAAAATGTTGGAGTTGCCATTTTATCGGCTTTTTGCTTACTGGCCGCTTATATTATTATTGTTATTTTACTGATAATAATTAACAATAATAATATATATAAGTATTCTTTGAATATTTATTCATTTATGAAATATATATATACGACAGTTTTCTTCTATTTTCCATCTACCAAATCCACTACGAAGGCTCTGATCAGTCCGAGGCTGTATTAGAAGACGCTTGAGGCACCACGCAGTGGGATTGAACACACAACAATATGGTTGGGAAATAAACATTTTGCCACATAACTACGCCTACACTTTTTATGTCTCTTCTTTCTCGTTACTCGATTTCAAAGTCAAAATCCTAAAACCACCAAGTATTATCAAGAAATGATTATCTCCCTTGCAGGAAGCATCCCGTATTTGAAATAATTTTATGTAGCGCAGTTTTACTTCTTTATTCTGTTCAGATTTCAAATCTCACCGAGATTTATTTTTCCTTTCATCTTTTAGGGGTTCATAAATTAAGTAGCATTCAAATGCTGGGATTGAATGAATCTACCTTACCCCGCAAAAGGGGATAATGTACTTATTAAAAAAAGAAGAAAGCAACCCGATCCAGTTGATAACGAAACTTTTAAGGCTGAATTGCCCCAAATGCATAGTGTCTGGGTTATGTAGTGTCTGATTTCGTTATATTCATGGCATATTACAACTCTTATATATCAGAAACATGTCTTGTCTTTTTTAAATCGTTCTGTCAGAGGATTAAGGGTCCATCACGCTTTCAGGACCTCTGAAGCTGGTGGGAGATGTGAAAAAGATATGGCCTGAATGCTTCGAACAGGGGAACTCTGTTAAAGACATCAATGTATCGGCGGGTAAAGGAGGGAGATTTATTGAACGAGCGACAAAGTAAATCTACTCACCAGAAAAGAAAAGTTATATTAGAAGTAAAATTTTCTGAAAATGTTACATTAGGAAAGAAAAAAGCAACAACAAAAACAAAACAATAACAAAATAAAAACAAACAAAAAGAACGAAGTAATAAATATGTATATTTAAGGATATTGGATAATTTCTATGGCTGTATTTATATGAGGAATCATCAAAGATGGAAGCTGTAAAACAGATTTATTACGGCAGGTATTCGTTGAAAATGTAGTCAAAATAGATGAATTACTAATGATGCGTTAAATATAGAATGTTTTGGCACAGTTTATCTCTAAATGAATTATTTATTCAGAAAAAAAAGAACTAAGCAAGTTATTCACAGTATTCATAATATTCCAAACACATACACTTCCACAAACATACTCACATACATTTGCACAGACATACACACATGCACATAGATGTCCATATCTATTTCAAATTGTCTCGTACAACTTTACAAGGACATCACAATCCATCAACACGTGGCCTCTGATTATTCTGTCTCTTTCACTATACACTACAACCGCAACTCCTTCCCTCAATGCGTTAACCATTTACAACAGAACAATTCTGTATCATAGACGCAAGCATGACTATGTAGTTTAACAATTCACTTTGCAACCACGTGATTTCAGTTCCGTTCCCACTGCGCATTCCCACTCCTCTTTTATAGCATCAAGCCGACCACTGCTTTGTAAATGAATTTAGTAGACAGAAGTTGTGTGGAAGCGCACCGTGTATATGTATATATATATGTACATATTATAATTAAGGGCAACTAAATTTTAATAATAATTATTACCTAAAAGGTTTTTATTCCCATGCTAGCTACTTGATATGATCGGTATTTAAAAAAACGATCATATCCTTATTGATATAAATTTATATATATATACATATATAAACGGTGTGCGATGGGTAGATTGTCGCCATTTTATATTTTTAATTTCGCGCATCTGCATTGTTTGCTTTTGCTTTTGTCGACTACACAGTTTAGTAGGGTCAGTTGGGCACCGTCTGTGAGAAAAACACCATGACACAATTCACTCTGCCAGAAATTTGGAAACGACATACTGTACTGCTTGGTATTCGCGCTGGAAGCTCCAACACGAACATTTCTGAGTGTTCGGGTGTCAATCTGAGTGTTTGCCGTGCCCCCAAAACATGTACCGAAAGTGATTAAAATCAAACATCCAGTCAACATCATGGTGTTTGAAGTGATCACTAGTGATCGCGATGTTATGCCTCTGTTCATCTTCCCACACGTCGTCAAACTCAACACGGAAGCCTACATCAAGTGCCTGCGACCACATCACCCCTAACATCTGGCCATCTAACTCCCAGACTGCAACCCCCGTGATTATTTTGTGTGGGGCGCAGTTGAGTAAGAGACCTACAAAACTCCTTGTAACACCAAAGATGAACTGAAGGCAAGGATTATGGCAGCATTCACCAACTTAAACAAGGAGACCGTCCAGAAGAGTTGCAGGAGATTCCGATGTCGTCTGAAGGCCGTAGTTGAAGCCAATGGCAATTTTATTGAATAAATTTACTCTTTAGTATTTCAAGATATTTTTATGTAATTTTGGTAAATATATCTCTTAAAATGAGATGTCAGTGTTGTTTTCATTTTTGCGTAATTTACACAATTTATTCACCCACATATTACATCTCAATATAATATGAAACTTCATAGCATATTGATTTGAATATCTCTGAATACACTGATGTCTATACGTCAATTTATCCATTTTGTTCTTTTTCTCATTCATAAATATTTTAAGTACCAATATACATCAATGCAAAACTAAAGTATTTAGTTTTCACTAAACACTGGTATAAACCGGAGAACTAAGATACAAACACCCCTTAAAGGATTTTAGGTTCTTGGCATGATCTTATATAATATATATATATATGTATATATATATATATATATATATATATATATATATATGTAAATAAATAGGCGCAGGAGTGAATATGTGTGGTAAGTAGCTTGCTTACCAGCCACATGGTTCCGAGTTTAGTCCCATTGCGTGGTACCTTGGGCAAGTGGCTTCTACTATAGCCTTGGGCCGACCAAAGCCTTGTGAGTGG
>NC_068981.1:187582682-187595354 GCF_001194135.2 Octopus bimaculoides
ACACACACACACACACACACACACACACACATATATTTATGTATATATCTATACATAGTACATTGCTCTATGTCAAACAAATGAAAGAGGAGTGCTCAATACATGATGTGTGTGTGTGTGTTATTCAGTTATTTCTTATACCACTTTTAAAACATTCATGTAATATCGGTTAAAATGTAATTGAATGTTTGCATTACACAGCTGGTTTGTAATCATAATTATCAAATTACATGAAATAACTAATTTGAAGTGGAATTTATTTGAAGAAATGATTTTATAGAAACAGCGTGTCTGCAGCAGACACAATCACAGACAGTTTGGCAGAAAAAGACAACCAGACCCGACCAGACTAGACTTAAGTCGACCAGAGCAAATAGTTCAGTTCTATGTTTGCAATAATTTATAATGATATGAACGTATCAGCCACTGAGACAATGTTCATAAGAAAAATAATTAAAAAATATAGCAGAGGTAACAAATGCTGATTACATTAGTGCTTTTGAAAGGATTAAAACCTCCAATGAGGATCTGAAGTCCTGGACTACAAGGTGTGTTCCAGTATGCCAGATCATGGACCTGCAACTGGAAGGTTTCTCTTCCAAAGCGCAATATATGGAAATTTTTTTATTAGGAAGGCCAAAAGTTACCCATGAATTCAAGTTTTTCTCTTATTCTCTACGCTTCTAATATTGCTTAAGGAAAAGATAATAGTTGATACTACTTATCACCCCCAGGTGTCGTGGTTGGCTTTGTTGGTGCACAGAGCCGGAACAGACATCGCAACACATCCAATCCGATACTGTAACGATTCCACTAGTACAAAACTTAGGACACCTTTATTAATCGACCTCGAAAGAATGAAAGACATGATTGACCTCGGTGTAATTTGAAACCAGAAAACACATTTAGAATGAGTCCCACGAGTAATTTTATTCTACACTGTAACCACTCATCCGGTACGTCGCTCTACTTGTATTACTGTATTGAAAACAGATTTAATGATGTTGTTCACATCCCGACTTTCACACACTTTCAGTTACTGAAATCAATATATTTGCAATTCGTATTGAAACCTAGATTTCACTTATCTTGATTTCTATCTTTGTAATAAGGTCACACATATATAGGGGAAATGAATGTAATTTTATGGCATTCCAACATGTTTTGAAGGCCATTAGCAACGTAACTGAATTGAAATAACTTCGAATCAGAAATCGAAGTCAGCGTTACTTAGTTTACCTTTAGGTTGTATGCCAATATTAGTTAGATTTTTGTCTGGTTATAAATGGTTTGTGTTTTGGCAGATGGAATGAAGTAAGATTTTAAGAAGTTCATTTCTTTTCCGAGAGTATTTATGAATGGAGTAATGTGAAATAGTTGACTGCAACCGGGATTGAAACTACTTCCGAATTCCAGCGAGAAACGAATTTACGTTTACTTACCGGCATTTTCTAATATTGCTGTCGTTTCGTATATTTCTTTCGTTATTACCCACAAGGGGCTAAACATAGAGGGGAAAAACAAGGATATACAAAAGGATTAAGTCGATTACATCGACCCCAGTGCGGTGTTTCGTCCGTCTTTACGTTCTGAGTTTAAATTTCCCTGAGGTCGACTTTGCCTTTCATCCTTTCGGGGTCGATAAATTAAGTACCAGTTACATACTGGAGTCGATCTAATCGACTGGCTTCCTCCCCCAAAATTTCAGGCCTTGCGCCTAGAGTAGCAAAGAATATTATATCTATTTCAGTCTTAGCTTTTATTTGAGATAAAGTTTCCCCGAGATGCATATACTTACACCCCCACGCAATGTATCATACCTAATAACCCTTTCTATTATAGGTACAAGGCCTGAAATTTTGGGGGAGGAGGCCAGTCGATTAGCTCGACACCAGTACACAACTGGCACTTAATCTATCGATCCCGAAAGGATGAAAGGCAAAATCAACCTCGGCAGAAATTGAACTCAGAACGTAGCGACGTGCGAAATAGCGCTATATCATAGGTTTTATTTAAAATATTATGTTTTAATTCAGATACACATCTTCAGTGACTGACTAGAATAACCTCATCATAGATGAAAGAAATTGACAAAGTCCCTTATTTATCTGTCATACACACACACACACACACACACACACATTAAACTATATAATAAAATGGAAAAACTTTTATCGATAGCTATTAACTACAGGCACAGGCGTGGGTATGTGGTAAGTAATTTGTTTCGCAACCACATGGTTCTGGGTTCAATTCTGTTGTGTGATACCTTGAGCAAGTGTCTTCTACTATAACCTCGGGCCGACCAAAACTTGTGAGTGGATTTGATAGACGGAAACTGAAAAGAGCCCGTCATACACACACACACACACACACACACACATATATATATATGTATGTGTATGTGTGTGAGTGTGTGTCTTTTGTCCCCACCAACCGCTTGACAACCAGTATTGATGTGTGTAATTCATTCAACTAAAAATTCTGGCCACAGTCTAATAACTGAAACAAGTAAAAGATATAAGATACCTAGAATTGCACTGCATAGATTCACTACTAATCTGTATCTTCAGTTTATTTCTTCTACCTACACTGCAGTAATAACTGCTTCTCTAAAATTTAACTTATTGGGTAAATACCACATCGAAGTGAAGCAGCCCGACACACCGCCTCGTAGCTTACTTGTTTTACCTTTAAACCCCAAAGGAAATAACTTGGTAACTTTTCTTTTAGTACATCCTACTTGAGTTTTCTTCTCGGTATTGGCATACAACACTCCAAAACATAACATGTCTTCTTTTCATGCGATCATATGTTTACTCTAGACCTGAAATGTATAGCTCCTTCACTACAGACTTGGAATAATCTACCCAATTTTATACTCTGTAGGTAAACCAATCATTGTTACGTTAAATGGTGATTAAGAGATATATTTAAGTTTAAACTCAATGAAAGTACAATGAAAGTACAAGGGTTAATTTGTTTCCCCGATTACTCTCTGTTCGTATAAAAGTTTTGAGTGAAAAATGTAGGGCAAAATAGCTGTATTAACCTTCTCTACTTGATAAAAAAATATATTCATTTAGCACCTCATACAACATGTCAAATGTGTACAGTTCTAGAAAAGGATAATCGTTATTAAACAAAGTTAATTAAGAAAATATACGAAGAAGCAAAAAAAAAAAAAAAAAAAAAAGAAACACTAGAAATCAAAAAACAAAACTGTTCTCTTAACATTTTATTAATTTCTTAACGAAAGATTTATAGAAGGAAATCTAAAAGCAACAGGATATACATCTTAATTAGCTAATGTTTAAAGTTCATTTCCAGGCGATAATTTTCTTTTTAACATGTAGATAACATTCACGCAAGGGCACAATGCATTTGCAGCTGGTAAATCAGCTTAATTTAGCAAACTGCACAACTAATGTTTTGCATAAAATAACAGTTATATCCATAGAATCTTTCTTCACCTTTACACACGTTATCATCAGAGATAATCGAACGCTTTCCCAGGGGATATTGCATTAAACACATACACCGCACGCACACATTATATACGAGATAACAATTTACAAACTCCGAGAGGCACGAAATAAATCGTTTTTAACGAAATAAATCATTTTTAACGGTGGGGTGTGAAGCTACGAATAATGGTTGGCACTCCGTCGGTTACGACGACGACGACGAGGGTTCCAGTTAATCCGATCAATGGAACAGCCTGCTCGTGAAATTAACGTGCAAGTGGCTGAGCACTCCACAGACACGTGTACGCTTAACGTAGTTCTCGGGGAGATTCATCATGACACAGAGTGTGACAAGGCTGGCCCTTTGAATTACAGGTACAACAGGAATAGGAAGAAAGAGTGAGAGAAAGTTGTGGTGAAAGAGTACAGCAGGGTTCACCACCATCCCCTGCCGGAGCCATATGGAACTTTAGGTGTTTTCGCTCAATAAACACACACAACGCCCGGCCTGGGAATCGAAACCGCGATCCTACGACCGCGAGTCCGCTGCTCTAACCACTGGGCCATTGAGCCTCCACTATGAATAGTAGTGTGTAAAGAAATCTGAAGGATTGCTTTGGTACAATATTAGAAAGTCGGTCATGTTTACAAAATATGTAGGTTCAATACCCACGGCAACCTTAGACTTTATCTATTCAAGGGTCTTTGTAACTCACTATTTATGCACTATTATTAGTAACTTGGCAGAATCGTTAGCACACCGGGCAAAATGCTTAGCGTTATTTCGTCTGTCTTTACGTTCTGAGTTCAAATTCCGCCGAGGTCGACTTTGCCTTTCATCCTTTCGGGTTCGATAAATTAAGCACCAGTTGCGTACTGGAGTCGATCTAATTGACTGGCACCCTCCCCAAAAATTTCGGGCTTTGTGCATAAAATAGAAAAGGATATTCTCCTGGAACAAGACGGCGTGCTGACAGAAATTATTTCCGTCTTTACGTTCTGAATTCAAATTCCGCCGAGGTCGACTTTGCCTTTCATCCTTTCGGGGTCGATCGATTAATTAAGTACCAGTTGCGTACTGAGGTCGATCTAATCGACTGAACACCCCCCTCCCCCAAAATTTCGGGCTTTGTGCCTAGATTAGAAAAGATTATTGGTAACTTTCAAAAGACGGCGAGCTGGCAGAAACGTTACCGCGCAGAGCAAAATGCTTAGCAAAATTTCGTCTATCTTTACATCCGGAGTTCAAATTCCGCCGAGGTCGACTTTGCCGTTCATCCTTTTGGAATCGATAAAATAAGTACCAGTTGAGCAGTGAGGTTGACGTTATTGATTTACCCACTCCCCCGAAATTGCTGGTCTTGTGCCACAATTTGAAACCATTGTAGCTTAATCTACTTCACGCCCCACCATTAAAAAATGATATATATATATATATATGCTCTTGACCCCAGACAGAAGATAAACTCTGTACTTCAAATTTTTATAAAATTTTACTGACATTTGATAAGATGAGATTCATCGAAACCAGTAATGTCTTCTTTATATAAATTTTAAAATCATTTTTATTAAATTCCTTCTTAAACTGAAATGTCTTAGACTTACTTCAGTGTTATTTTTACCTCCATCTTTTATATATAAATATTTAATTTGTATAGATCTGTAATCTATTTTAACTATATATATATATATATATATATATATATATAATGATTGGTACGGAAGACGGAGTGTGACTAGAAGCTTTATTTAGCATGCGTGGTTGTGTAGTAAGAATCTTGCTTCTCAACTACAGAATTCCGGGGTTGGTCCCACTGCGTGGCTCCTTGGGAAAGTATCCTCTGCTATAGCTTCGGGACGACCAAAGCCTTGTGAGTGGGTCTGACTGATGGAAACTGAAAGAAGCCTGTCTTATATATATATATATCTTCATATATATATATATATGTTTGTGTATGTGTTTTTCTCCCACCACCGCTTGACATCCGTTGTTGGCCTGCTTGCATTCCCGTAAATTAGCGATTCATCAGAAGGAAACCGATGGAGTAAGTACCAGGCTAAAAGAAAAGCACTTGTGTTGATTCATTCGACTAAAAATTCTTCAAGGCGTTGCTCCAGCACGGCTGTAGTGTAATAAACATATGTGTGCGCGTGTGCATGTATGTGTACATGAATGCACACGCATATTTGTGTATGAATACATTTACGGATGCACGCGAGCATGCATCTATCTATCTATCTATCTATCTATCTATCTATCTATCTATCTATCTATCTATCTATCTTTCTATCTATCTATCTATCTATGTATATATGTGTATGTATATGCGTATGTATATATCTGTATATGTGTGTGTGTGATTGTGTGTATATATGTATGCATATGCGCACATGTATATGTAGTATGTGCGCGGGTACGTATGTCATTATACGTGTTTTTTCTACTCTCTGATTTCTAACTAACACACTAACCTATACAATCACATACGTCTATTTATAGAAATTTGACATCCTTGTATTCCTGCCCCACTTTAAATTTCACTACTAAAACCCCACCCATACCTTAATGCAGCTCTATCACATCACCCCTACTTACATATCTCATATTTATTCACTCTTTATCTTCTCATCTCTTCCTATCCCTCCTCCACTCTTCTCCTCACATTATCTTGACCACCAACTAACACTCCTTTTCTCACTTCTTTCACTCTTTCTTCCCTTTTTTTCACTCTTTTCACTTTTCCCCTTTTTTTTCTCTTTCTTCCTCTCATTTTCTATTCCTGTTTTCATCTCCACATTCTAATGATACACATCTCTCCCCCACATCTATCCACAAATACTACCAAAACATTCTCAAATTTTCATTCACACCACAAGACCCTTTCGAATGAACGACAGAATTCACGGCTCCATACATTGAAATGACTAAAATGAACTACTATTGGAACTTGCATACCATGTACAGGAAACTGTTTTAACACTTCTATACACCACTTTCCTCAAATAATAGAACTGCAACTACAATATCTTTATATATTTTATATTTTATTTCTATCTTCATTCTCTTATTTCCCTCTGTATTTCCTATCTCCTCCTTTTCCATAATAATTCCTTATTTCGAACTCAAATATTTACCTCTATTCAATCATCTCACATCGTCTCTGATGAAGGGATATCCATAATATCCCAGAAACAGGTGTAAGGCTATATCTATATACTCCTCACAGCCTTGGCTTTGTTATCTCATTTTGTCTAATACACACACACACACACACACACACACACACACACACACACACACACACACACACACACACACATATATATATATATATATATACACATACATACATACATACATACACACACACATATGCATGTACGGAAACACACACAAACACACACACGTACATATATAGCGATGTTTCTTTTAATAGAAAAATAACGTAGCTGAATTAACAGCATATTCAGCTCTAAATGAATATCAGTGTATTATAAAACAAATAAGTTAATTATTTGTTTTATATAATTACAGAGGAAGTTACATAAAAAATATTATTGAACATTTTCTTTCGATCAGTCATTCTTTCATTCGTTTACAATGATTAATGATTGTTCACAGATTTTAATTGCAACAATTCCTAGCTTATATCGATTTCCTTAAGTTTCTCATCCACCATCAATTTATCTATTGCATGTGTCCGTGTCCCTTTGAATAGAAATTGATTTTAGAAGGAAGGTATAAGAAATTAATGAGAAAGATTTAAATTTGTTCTATTGTGTGATACATATAGAACAGCTGAAATTAGTTATCTACGCTGATTCTGTTTAAATTTTCTTCTCACCATCATATACCATGCTTTCACTCCGTCTGTAGATGCTATAATGAAATACTAATACCATAGTTAATGTCATTATATACAGCCTAACACAAATTGAAAAAAAATTGCTATACAACAAATTTCTTTTCAAAATTGTCAATAAAAATAGATGAAAACTGTTTTTTCTTGTTTAGCATTGTGAGAGATCAGAATAATGGGAAAACGTTTCAATCAGAACCATTGTTACAGCTATATTTATTCTTTAACACTATTAAACAAAAATATACACTGCTGTTACCACAACCGGCCTGTGTTAGCTCCGTTAGAAATAGCAACCAAATCCTCGCAAACGATATCGTACATTGTAGTTCCAGTTTACTGGTTCTTAACCGGGATCTTTGGGTGTCCCGTATAAGATTTTGTTATTAAAATTTATCTGCAGTAAATTGGTTATACTTCTACAATACACAAAATATTAGAAAAAAAGCTTTTTTAATACAATTCCTAATGATATCTAATTATAAAAATATGTGATTTAAGACACCGATTGACTATGAGGGATAAGAATGAAACAGGTCCGTAGGTAAAAAAAGGACTGGTTTAGTTATACAAATTTCAGGTTGGCTACGAGTGGAACGGCTTTGATCCTAGGTATATTCGACCAGAGCTGCTCTGGGAATAAGCAACAACAACAACCACTCCTGTCTCCCTCACCACTCACTACAACTGCTGCCATAACTACAATTACAACTAACACAAACCGGAAGCCAGTTTCCTTCTATTGCCGAGATTGCTGTAAAACCTCGTCATGGAGAAATTATCTCGATTAAATGTATATCGGTAGGTTTTGAAAGTGAGTTAGGCTGGAAGTGAAACAACAGCTAGTTGTCCTCTAATTACGATGGTTTACTGTCTTTTTATTCATTATATATATGCTGAAGAGGTTGAAGAGTCACGTGTTATATTTCATACAAAATGATTCTCAACTCACTAAGGAAATCGAGGTAGTTTTATCCAACAATGCTAAGTTAATCAATAAGATAATTATGCGTAATGAAGTTTAACTTAAGACCAGTGAATATATCATTATAGGGAGATTTAAAATAATTCCTTATACCTGGTGGAACAATGCCAAACAACAGGTAAATGTAATTAATATTAATAAATTATAGATAATTAGTTATATATCAGGATGTGTGAGAAAGTTTAGAGATCAAGAGCATAATGAATATTCTTTTACTTGTTTCAGTCATTTGACTGCGGCCATGTTAGAGCACCGCCTTATAGTCGAACAAATCGACCCCAGGACTTATTCTTTGTAAGCCTAGTACTTATTCGTTTTTTTTTTGTGTCAAACCACTAAGTTACGGGGACATACACTAGCATCGGTTGTCACACGATGCTGGAGCAGGGATACAGACACACAAACACACACACACACACACACACACACACACACACACACACACACACACACACATATATATATATATATATATATATATATGACGGGCTTTCAGTTTTCGTCTACCAAATCCACTCACAAGGCTTTGGTCAGTCCGAGGCTAAAGTAGAAGACACTTGCCCAAGGTGTCACGCAGTGGGACTGAAACCGGAACCATGTGGTTGGTAAGCCACTCCTGTGCCTATATAATAACAGAATAAAGTATAAAATAACAGTGTGGCGCGAAAGCTGTTATTCTAAGTATTTGAGAATTTACACTTCACCGGGAATTTATTGGTTTTTGTAGAATGTTATTCCGTGTGTTCACATCCTTCACTGGCTGCTTTAAGTTTCCTGAATGTTTGATTATCGTTCGTTTACTTACCAATGTATTTGGGATTCTAGCTATGTTCGACCTTTAAACTAGAACGAAAGTCTTTGTTTCTTAGACGGAATGTAGAAACTTGTGTTTCCACAGGATCAATAATTAAATGATTATCTTTATTATAGTAATAGATTATATTGTTTAAATGCATACGCGGTGTCGTCTAGATGTCAATGAAATTTTCCGTTCAGCATACTGTGTATAGATAAAATGATTAGTGTTATCGTCTTTCAGTTGAACATCAATTCATCCAATACACTGCAATGAAACAGACCAATTCGTAATTTTCGCGTGCAGCTTTTGTTATGGCTTATCAGCAAGAAGCGTCTATTTCTTATCATAATATCGATAAATCATGTGAGTTCCATGTCATATGTTAAATTGTGTATCTTTTAACTTATTTTAAACTGCACTGAGAACGACAAGATCCGTTCCTTTATTCCAGGAGAGAATCCAGCTTGTTCTTTAATAAGGTACTCTTTAGATATTTTCAATGCTGTTGAAGTTCCGTGTGGAATTAATCGATGAGAAATCGTGTAAAGGCAACGAAGGAAGGAAATCAACCAGAAATCCTCCGTTAAATGAGTATTACTTCCGAGGTTTCAAAAAAGCGATTCCTCCTCTTTTCCTCTTCACATTTGGAAATTTGTGCATGAGAAGACAATTGTTAAAAGGCCTGGGTAGTCCTATTTATCAGCTGGTCCAAAATATTTTAGCTCTTCCGTGAAGATATTATTAAGATAAATTGTTTTCTCAGTTCTTATGATGAGACATTGATGGGCTTTTTTTTTGTATGGGAAGCCTCTTATAAAAACGAAATTTCAGTTCATGATTTTTATCTTCAGATGAATCATTTTTGTTATTTGATGCCCTTTACTGTTTATTACCACTGGAATAGACAGCGAAATAGCAGCATCGTTAGAGTGTTGGACAGAATACCTCGCAGTATTTATTTCCACTCTTAGCGGTTCCGAGTTCAAATCTTACCGAAGTGAACTTCGCCTTTCTTCCTTTCGAGGTCGATAACAAAGCATTAGTTCAGGGTGAGTGTTTGGTGGATCGAATAGTATCTTGCGTTATCTCTTTTGTTCCGGTTTTATACATTCAGTTCAAACCCTGTCGCATCACCGAAAGATGGGGTATCTTCCGCCAGGCATTGCGACCGACAGGTAGTATCAGTAAATTAGAAAACTAATGGAAATGTAATTACTTTTGTTTGATGGGAAGATCGACTTCTCCCACCACCACTACCACCATCACCATCACTACCATTACCACCGTCGCCACCATCACCACCAGCATCACCCATCACCACCACCACCACCACTATCACCATCAGTTTGTTGTCCAACATTATTTTGATATTCCTCCGGTTTCCCTAAACCAGCACCTGCATTTTGTATGAAGGGGCCATACTTTCTGGCTGTTTCTATTTATCGTATTTGATACCATAAAAGATGCACGAGCATATTAGACGCAACTCAATTTCAGTAACACATATTCAGAGAAAACCCTTTTTCGTGCATTCAAGGGAAGGCCCAACTTCGCATGTAGAACCTAGGGTGATGTTTTGAGACATTTATTTGGGACAAAAAGTGCGGTTTATGTGCCCTGAAATAACGTATATTTGTGGATTTCCATCCTGTTGTCATCGAACTGAGAAGGAATTTATAAGAGGTTCCTCTGTATTTACAGTATTCTCAGCAATACATATTTAAAACGTCAATGTATATTTTTTCATATGGTTCAGACTTTTCCTTTCGACGTTTTCTTTTACATAAGGTTTTTTCGGTTTGACAAAGCAATTTAGTTAACTTGGTCATAATCTTCTACTTTAGGTTGAGTATGAGGAATAGATTGCTTCAGTTGACTTTTAAACATTTTCCATTTTGCTTTCCTAAAAATAGCAAAAAGGATTCTTTATAACAGTGATAGTTAAGATCTATCCTACAATCTTTGGCGTGGAGTTGGGTTTAGGGTAATTTGGGTAACATCTTATACATTGCTATTTGATTACTAGATGTTATGTTGGGGCTGTATCCACGTTTCCAACATCCAATGTTGAATGATTTTGCATATCTAGCATTAAGACGAAATGGTTGCTTTCTTCTCAGGAATAAACTTCTTTTCCATCCGAGTTAATAAGTTGGCTATCCCATTGATTATTATGGCGAGTAAAATTTCCAGTGATAAATCCTAGGTCTGATAAGTTTTTAAGTGGCACTCCAGAAATCCGGTGTTTTATAGATACATATAATTACGGCTTTTACCAAATCCAACTGCATCTTTATGATAGTGTTACTTCTGTTGCCATGCTTATAATGGAATTCCTGTTTTTCATAGATATTGCACTTTCATATTTCTTACGTGCTTGTTCATTTGCTATAAGCCTTACCTTCATTTAATAATTTAAGATCTAACGTTCTGTCGTCCTCTGCACGTTACGATCTTATTGCTATATCCATGCCTTTAATTCTATGCCTGTTGTTCAGAATGCCTTCATGTCTTTCCATATTTCATAAACTGATTGTTCAGTTGTCTTAACGTAACACTTAATTTTAGATCTGATGTTCTTTGGGCCAGTTTGAGTTTCTTGTAAGATTTGTTTCATATGACTTTGTTCCAAAAAGGCTAGAGACCACTGTAGAATAAAGGGCTACAAAGAAAAAGAAAGGGCCTACAAATTCAAATGATATCGATTAACAGAGAGATAAAAAGACTGAATATCATAGTTTAGAGGAAACCGAGACGATGGTTGTGAGTTCCAGAGAATAGCAGTTTGAGGAAAGAAGGTATTAGAATAAAAGGACTTATGACTGACAAGACGCTCAACAGAGAAATGATGCACCTGGAAAGGTAAGCGGTGACTCGTTAAAGGTCTTGACAGAAGCTTTATTAGAGGAATGACCATAGAAATACTTATAGGAAAGTCAGTCACGTCGGAAGTTTTTGCTTTATTTTGCAAATGGATGATGGCATGTATTCTTTCATTAAAGAACATCCTTCAAAGTTTATTGATAAGACAGTTATCTATGATTTTATTTTGTTCAGAAATCACCAATCCGTTGCTATCATGTTAAACTGTCGTATGTCCAAATTTGGCCAAATGCATTTTTTTTTCAGTATTTAATTAGCCCGTTCTTTGGATCAAACTATCGTACCTCCAGCTGCTTCAGATGCCAAGATATGAAAATTGTCAAAGTGTAGTACAACAGTTTAGCATTTTTCAAAAGTGTAGTAAGTCTTATATAGGACAATTTTGCAAAAATATTTCTGACTGAAAATATCTGAAAATATCATACATGCATTTTATGTACCCAACAAAGTATTATCGTTAAGCTGAAACTGCTGCTAATCTAAAAAGAAATGGAACGGTGAAACTATTTTTTCGTTTTCTGAAAAATTAACGTTTTTGACTTACGACACTTTTTGCATAATAGCAACGAATTATTGTTTAGAAAAGAGTTAGACTGAAAGAGTGAAAAATATTGCACAATTAAGTTTGGTACAATTCTTTGGAAATTTCTGACAGGAGCAGTGACAGGAATGCTTGAA
>NC_068981.1:187596153-187614521 GCF_001194135.2 Octopus bimaculoides
TATATATATATATGTGTGTGTGTGTGTGTGTGTGTGTGTGTGTGAATAGAATGATAGATAGCTCGATAGATTAAACAACTTGATAGATAGGTAAATAGATATCGATATATAAACACATAATGTCTGAATATTTGCGTATAAAATACTAAGATAAAATATTTCTCAGTCGGCAGAAGACATAACTCTTATTTTAGTATCTAGATTTGAGTTTTGAACTTCACACTACTTCTAAACAATTTTGAAAAGTACTCTGATAGTATAACTACGATGTTGATAATAACTACACTTAGCAAGCGACAAGATCAAGAACAGTTTTTCTATACCTGATACTTTATCCTAATTTAAATGTTTTTGTTAAAAAAGAAAAAAGAAAAAAAACTCCTGGATTAAGACGTAGTTTGTTATCAGAAATGGCTTTTATCTTGTCTGTTAGTTGGAGGCCGTCATGATTATTTTAAAACGATTTATAGCTATTTTAGTATCGGAATATAAAACGATCAAACGTAACACTTCAAAAGTGTCGGTCCAGATTTAACTTAAAAAACTAAATAAATCCCAGCCATCGTCTTTAATGAACCAAAGATATAATTTTTGAGAAATCTTAGATCATTTGTTTTATTTATCGTATCAAGTTGACAGTTCTCTCACAATTATGTATCAGATGTTTGTCGCAATGTATCGTAGTTATCTCTTTAATATCCAGACTTACATATCAGCTGTTTGTGGAGTCAGTGGTTCGTATCACGTTCATGCAACGCTCTAACCAATTAATAGAGCTAAATATCATAGCTAAAGGCCGTAAAATTGGTAAATATTTGTCGCTGTTATTGTTGTTTAGCCTCAAGGTTAGTCTCATTGAAGCTGACAAGATTAACGGTAAATCAATCGAGGCTGTTCGATCTTTTGTTGTATGTTCAATAGATCAATTTTTAAAAGAGAATATAATATGATTTGTGAAAGATTTTGCTGTTATTTCTATAGAATGGACGGCCAATTAGAGGCTCCTTGGTTGACCAGTCCGGTGAACAAATATCTCTTTATGTCCGTAGAAAGAGAAATGGTCACGATTCACTCTTATTCACGTATGTAAATATTACAGTAAGTCTTCTATTCTTTGCCAATGACCCGATATGTTAGACAGTATTATTAGCCATTAACTTATTAACTTAAAGGCTTTTATAGGCCTTAGAATATAAGTTCGGGCAAGAGAACAAAGTTTATTCCCCCAAGAAGCGAAATCTCACGCTTCAGAAAGACTCATTCACCAAATCATATGTTCTATTGGGGCTGCAGGATATTAGGCTCTCCTTCCCAACAGTATGATATTTATTCCATTATTTGAACTCTTTTTAGCATTTACTGACTAGGTTCATCAATAGTTTCTTCGTATTTCATTACTTTAGAACTACAGTGTGTGACAACATCGCATGTTGTCACTCAAAGAAAACCTTTTGGATGTTTGACTCACAAATTTCCTTAGAGAAAGAAATTAAACGATGTCCATTAGAACTTTATCCGAAATGTGTCAAGTGTTATTTCGGGTACCACAAGGTACCATATTGCAACGGTTTTCTTCCACTTTTCTCATCATGTAGTTGGGTGTGTTAAAATGTCCAATCTTCTAAGCTCAACAATTACGATTAAATAACTAACACATTCTCTTCATATTACTGATAAAACATCTAAACGCCATTATAATTTCTGTACCATACTATAAGTAAAGATCTCTTAGCTAGCACACATACTCAACATAAACAAACCTGTCCCACATAAATTAGCTATTCTCTTCACAAAATACTTCAGCTCAACAACTATGAACTCTCTAGAAGTCAAAGGTGGCACCTATAATGGCGCATCGTTGCTACATCTAAGACAGTGCAATTAAAACACATACATACACTATTATCAGCCCTCTGTTCAGAAACAGGTTTGGATTTAAAGGCATAAAAGACAGAATTGCCATCGAAAAGAGCACCGAATTCCTCGTTTTTCTTCGAATGTTCAAAGAAGATTTCTCAATATATTCTTTGCAAGTGTGTTTACCAGGAAATTTAGTTCTATGCAATAATCGCGCTGCTACATTCACATGGATATCAGAATGGTAGAAAAGATATATCACATTAATATAAGAGGATAATATTTGTAGTATCATATTAAATATATTAATATATCAAATCTGGCAAAAATGGAAATGATAATAAAATCGAGGTCTTTTTATTGACTTCTATAATATTCAGAAAAAGGGAGTATTCATGAATTCTATAAAGTTTCCTTATAAAACATTAGAGATTTGGTAAATATATGAACTGTAAATCCAATAACATGGAACCGTTTTTGATTATTCTGTAGAGAAAGAAAGAATAAGTTTCCGTGTAAAATTCTTGCGACAGTTCTTTACACAAACAATTATATGCAAACAGTCGGGATGTTTTAAATATCAATACATTTTAAAGGTTTGGTACTTTCAGTAGAATTGTGTTACAATCAATAATAGCACGAGGTTTCTGGTTATCTTGAAGAGAAATTCTGCTTTATGGTTAAACGCTCTGATATCATTGCTAGCTTCACTAACTGGACATAAACCAAATTATCGGTATGTGATCGATTCGGCAATTAAGTTTATTTTGATTTCTTTTCGAGACTTAAGCTGGAATCTATACATAATGGATGACATCGATTTTGCAAATTTATAAAGGAATCTAATTTTGACAATACTGTGTAAATCTGATAAATCTACAGTAAAGCTAATGCATATTGTAGTCACCGAAATATAATTTGATGCGTTACATTAAACCTGGTGTTCATAAATTCAATAAGATTTTGAGCCTTTATATTTCCAACAATATATTTGTATATCACTGCGGCGTTTTATGTTTGATTTTGACGCTAATTTTTAAAAATTCGTATCGAATGCTTTTTGTTCTGTTTTTCACGATAGATTTGTCTCGGGTTCGTAATATTATCAGGGAGAAACTGTTCTTAACATTGGTTTCGAATTTAGGCGATGAGCTGGCAGAAGCGTTAGCACGCCGGGCGAAATGCTTAGCGGTATTTCGTCGGCCTTTACGTTGTAAGTTCAAATTCCGCCGAGGTCGACTTTGCCTTTCATCCTTTCAGGGTTGATAAATTAAGTACCAGTTGCGTACTGGGGTCGATCTAATCGACTGACCCCCCTCCCACCAAAAATTTCGGGCATTGTGCCTAGAGTAGAAAAGAATATTGGTTTCGAATTTTGGCACAAGGCCGGCAAGTGCATGGGAAAGGATACGTCGATTACATCGACTCTAGTGTTTAACTGGTACATATTTTATCGACCATAAAAGGATGAAAGGCAAATCGACTTCGGTGGAATTTGAAACCAGAACGGACGAGATGCTGTTAAGCATTTTTCCGGGTGTGCTAACAATTCCGCCAGCTCGTTACCCTAAGGTAATTCTTACTATCGATTTCTAAAATTAATGTCTTATTTATCACCTTCGAAAGGATGAAATGCAAGGTTGAACGTGGTGGTATTCGAAATAAACTTG
Source organism: Octopus bimaculoides (assembly GCF_001194135.2). Classification (NCBI taxonomy): domain Eukaryota; kingdom Metazoa; phylum Mollusca; class Cephalopoda; order Octopoda; family Octopodidae; genus Octopus; species Octopus bimaculoides. The sequence goes on from NC_068981.1 coordinate 187,599,681, forward strand.
ACGGTACAAAATATTATTATAAAGCAGTTTGTCCGATGCTCTACAGATTCTGTCACTTGGTTTCATTCCACTATTTTTAATATAAATAAATAAAGGTTCTGCTATACTTTTACAAGAAGAGTGCTGACAATGACTTCAAAATCCCGTAGTTTCGAAGTTTCGACCTGCTAGACAACATCGGACTGTCTGTTGAAAGCTAGCAGACTGAAACTTCGAAATCACTTCGTTTTATAGTATAACAAATGTGTACTCTACAAAGAGTAGTGAGCAATTGATTAGTTTAATGTAAAAGTGTTTTTATTATAACTCGACATAAAAACAAACATTAATATGAATAAATGCTCTTGCAATTTCATTGATCGTGTGATAAGGAGAGTTATGATACTAAAGAAATGATCTTCTTGTTCGGAAGTCGCATGCAATACACCATTAGATTCAGATCAATACAAGTTCGAACATAATTTATTTTTATATCCATAATCAAATTTTAATTCCTACATTAAATAGTTTCCGTACAATGGTATTGCTGTTACCTTAGCTTGGCGAATTACCTAGTCAAGCATTTTGGAAGATTTATTTGTGTAGAGCTGAAGAAAAAAGATTCTTCCGGAGCTAATCTGAAAGGCTTCAATGAACTTAATTTGGAAAAAGAAAATCTTACCATTTTTATATTTCAGACTGAGACCGTTCTGGGGCAAGAACTTGCAGCCTTCAAGTTAAACAAATCAACCTTAGTACTTATTTAAAAAAAAATCTCGTACTTATTGTATCATCTTTTTCTCAAACCGGGGGGTGGGGTGGGGGTGGGGGGTGCGGAAACGTAAACAAACCAGCGGCAGTTGTCATGTGGCGGTGGTGGTGGGAAGAAACACCCCCGCCCCACATATATATGTGTGTTTGTGTGTATGTATAGATATATATATATATATGTATATAAGGTGGCGAGCTGGCAGAATCGTTAGCACGCTGGGCGAAACGCTTTGCAGTATTTCGTCTGCCGTTACATACTGAGTTCTAATTCAGCAGATGTCGACTTTGGCTTTCATCCTCTCGGGGTCGATTACATAAGTACCAGTTACGCTCTCGGGTGATGTAATCGACTTAATCCCATTGTCTGTCCTCTCTATGTTTAGCTCCCTGTGGGCAATAAATAAATAAATATATATATATGTATGTATAGATACACACATATATGTACGATGAGATTCCGCACAGTTTCTCACAAAGCATTGGTTGGCTAGGGGCTATAGTAAAAGACGCTTTCCAAAGTTGTCGCATACTGGAACTGAACTCGAAACCAGGTAGTTGTGAAGCAAACTTTTTAACCATACATCTATGTTCTGCACCAAGCTATGTCAACAAAGCATTTAAACAGTTCTATGTATATGTAACTAAATTTAATCGAAATTGTAATTGTTTCGCTGTATTTCTTTCAATTACATGCAAGTCTGAGGCAATTTTATGAACATAATTTAATGTTTTTGTTCCGTTTATTTCTATCTAATAAATAGTTTTGATCCCAATTAGCAACTTTTAATAACTGTTTAACACGATATTTTGTCACGGAAGGTAGATTTTATCGGCTGACTAATAACATTCGTAAAATAACAAAATATCGTGGCACGGAAATATTAAGATACGTTCGTGTGATTATAGTTTTGAAAGATTTATTGCACAATTAAATATTAATTTCCTTGATGATTGACTTTCCCCTCGATAGTTCCATTATTTTGGTTTTGGAATGATATTTTTCCGAATGCCAGAGACTCTAACCATCTGTTAGGTTTTCATTGGTATTAAGTGTATGTTCACTGAGAAAAATTCCATAGAATGAGAATTAATGTACAACTCCCTGTTGGGAACAGTTTTCTCTGTTTAACAATAGCCAATATAAATGTTAGTTGGATGGTTGGTTGGCTGGTTTGATGGTTAGTTGATTGCGCCAGCCACGCTGTGCTGCAGGTATTGAGAGGGAATGAGAGGGAGAGAGAAAGAGAGAGTGAGCAAATGAAAACATAAAGCAGAGAGAGAGAGAGAGGAGGGAAGAGAGAAAGAGAGCGAGAATTAACATAAGAGGATGAGTACCCATATTACATTTCTTTACTGCCCACAAGGGGCTACACACAGAGGGGACAAACAAGGACAGACAAACGGATTAAGTCGATTATATCGACCTCAGTGCGTAACTGGTACTTATTTATTCGACCCCGAAAGGATGAAAGGCAAAGTCGACCTCGGCGGAATTTGAACTCAGAACGTAGCGGCAGACGAAATACCGCTAAGCATTTCGCCCGGTGTGCTAACGGTTCTGCCAGCTCGCCGCCTTTGAGTACACATATTAGACTCGGTGGTAGACGATGACAATAGGAACGATAAGGAGCACTCCGTCGGTTACGACGAGGAGGGCCCCAGCTGATACAATCAACGGAACAGTGTGCTTATGAAATTAACGTGCAAGTGACTGAGCAATCCACAGACACGTGTACTCCCCCCAATGTAGTTCTCAGGGAGGCTCAGCGTGACACAAGGCCGGCCCTTTGAAATACAGGTACTCCTCATTTTTGCCAGCTGAGTGCACTGGAGCAACGTGAAATAAAGTGTTTTGCTCAAAGACACAACGCGTCGCCGGGAATCGAACTCACGACCTCACGATCGTGAGCCGAGTGCCCTAACCACTAAGCCACGCGCCTTCACTAATAGGAACGATACACACAGGGGGAAATAAAAACTCATAAAGACAGATGGAGAGAAGGAAGCGGCGTAAATGACAGAGTAGTTTTGGGAGGAGAAATATATATTAGAAATTTGTTTTATTTAATTTAAGGCACTAAATATTTTGCTCTTGAAAATATATATTCACTTTATTATTTTGTATAAACACCAAGAAATTTGGATGAAATTTAAACTATAGAACTTCCCGACAACATAGTTCAGGGTGCAGTCCCACTGCGTGGTACAGTGGGGGAGTGTCTTCTACTACGGCTCCCCCATCCTCGGGCCACCAAAGACTTGGACTTGTAAGTTGAGATTTGGTAGACGGAAACTGAAAGAAGCCCGTTGTGTACAGCTCTGTGTGTGTGCGTGTGTGTGTGTGCGTGTGTGTGTGTGTGTGTGTGTTTGTCTATGTTTGTACCCCTTCACTGATTGACAACCGGTGTTGGCGTGTTTACGTTCCCGTGATTAGCGGTTCGGCAAAAGAAACGATATAATAAGTATACTGGAATCGATTAGTTCGACTAAAATTCAGCACGGCTGGAGCCTACTGATGGAAAGAAGTAAACGATAAAATATTATATATATATGTATGTATGTATGTATGTATGTATGTATGTATGTATGTATGTATGTATGTATGTATGTGTGTATGTGTGTATTGGAAAATTAAGACAAACACGAGCATAAATAGTTAGTCCCTACGTACGTTCCACCATTGCGGTTATTTGGACGTCATCATTGGGTACTCCAAGTGCGTTTGGATACCTAACCAGAACGGATCATCAGGAGAACTAGTGTACTGCATTCTGTTACAGAGATCGAGCACACACGTACGCACGCGCGCGCACACACACACACACACACACACACACACACACACACACACACACACACACACACACACACACACACTTGATTAAGTGGTGGCTGGTTGCGATGCCGGTGATCTTCAGGCTTGCGTAGTAGCCTGAGCTCTTTTACACAGTTATCAAGATTTTGCTATCACATCGTCTAAATGTATTAATTAAATTTTCGAATATTAATTGAAATATGAATATTCATTCATATTCCGCTGTAAAAAACAACCTGTCATTCACAAGCAAATTTCACTTTTCAATAATATGTCCTATGCTATCTAGGCGGTGAGCTTGAAGAACTGTTACCGCAACGGGAAAATGCTTCGCAGGTCTTTTTCTGGTTTCGTGTTCTAGTCCAATTCCGTCGAGGCTGATTTGCCTCTCATCCTTCAGGGTCGATAAAATGAGTACCAGTTGAACCCTGAGGTCGATGTAATCGCCCCTCCTCCGAAATAGTTGACATTGTGCTAAAATTTGAAATCCATATGTTCTATGCTATCACTAATTGTTTTAGGTTCCTTTGTAGTAACCTGCATGTATAGATACTATTTGGAACCTATTATTCTTTACCCAGGGAACATCGCGGATGTGACAGCCGGGTGGGGGAGAGAAAGAAAGATGGCAGAAACAGCAGCCGGATAGTACTCCGCTTGAGCAACATAAAATTAAGTGCTTTGGTCAAAGGTACAATCCGGTCTAGGAATCGAACCCACAACATAACCCTTATGATTGTGAAGTGAACGCCTATACCATTAGGCCAAGCGGCTTCAATATAACTTCAGTCTAAGCACTAATAACTTTTGAATCTTGCAATCTTTGTCATTTGTATACAAGGTTTTGATAAAAACAATTATGTTAGAACCAGAAGTTTATTCCAAAACAGGAAAAGGCTGTAACTGCGAATGTCACAGACATTAGACGGGCTGGATGCGATGTAATCTTAGACCTCTTGAAAAATTTTCATAACGTGGTTCATATATCACAAATTGGAATGTAATATCATGTTTATTACCTTGGTTCATTTCCTTCTATAAAGAGAATTTGCTTATTCCTAATTTGAGATGAAATTTACAATGAATAAACGTTTCTTATTTCAGGTAGTTCCAATATATGTTGCTGTAATACGTACTAGAACTTAAAATTTCTACGCGGCCTCTTTTCGCCGAAAGTAAAACCAAAAAAACAAGGTAAGAAAGATAACTCTTACAATTCATAATTAAATACAACGAACAATAAAGTTTCACTTTAAATATAATAAAATATTTTAAACTCGTGAACACCTCTTAAACAGAATTCTTCCTTTAATATTGATAACAGCTGCTTGACAATCCGAATAATAATGTATTTTACAGTATGTTGCGCTTGTAACATTTTACGGCTAAACTTAAAAACATGCGCTATAAGACTCGGACAAAAGCTGGCTTTATATTCTCTATTCTGTCGCTGAGTCCAATCACTGAATTACAGTCGGGTCGGGTTTCAAAGGTTTTAAACACTTAAATTACCGTTAGGAATTATTTCAGTTTTGCATTTATTTTATCGATCTCTATCTAATTACTAAATCATGCGTTCGACATATAAGAAAACAACTTGACATTGGTTTACTCTGGCGTATTGGATACTCGTCGTTTCGACGAATGAGAGTTCAACAGGATACAGCAGAACAGTATTCTTAGTTCAGTGTCTTGTCCTGTCGTCTCATACGGAAATTCAGACTGATCCAGGACTGACAAATTCGGTTGCATACGTTGCAGCTGTGGTCTCCATCATTCGTGGGTAAATTTGACCCTGCTCCACGCTAGGTTCTTCTCTCCTTCAGAGCGTTGATCATGGCTGACACATTGTCGGAGATGGTTGGCTACCAAGATCCTCTACACCGGACTCTATTCAGTGATACCGATTCTCATACCTTCAGGTTTATCTTGCAGGTTTTTAAGCAGATATTTAGTGTGTCTTTACAAAGATGCATGGCATCAAAGTTACACTCGTGTATCACACATATATGATGTGGATCTGCACAGCTTCTGTCGACTACCTTCCGTTGGTTTACCGGTGGTTACTGCAGAATGCACTTACCCCACTTCAATGTCAATGGCTTATATCTCAATTGCCACCCAATCGAGCAACCAAATGTTGATTCTTTGTATCTGAAATACAATTTTCTAAACTGTCACAATATTGACATTCTTATTGCGCATTGTTAAAACAATGAAAATTAATTTTCCATTCCTTAACTATACCTGTTGGGATCCATTATTCACAATAATAAAAGATATATTTATTCACAACCGTAATGTTATTTACAGCAATAAATGATATTATTTTTATTATCTGTTGCATCAGCGATTAATCTTTTACTACTAGAAGTGGCTTTATTTGACATAGATTTTAATTCTTATCTTATTTGCCCAGAATCACTGCTTGACTTGTTGAGGTTCGCTTTTGCTGTTTAGCAGTGACACCGTGACAATCACTGCTAGGCTTAGCTTTTGCCTCATACAGCGGTCTTGGGGTTGTCCCTGACGTTAATGCATAGACAGTGTTATCCACTGATTGCTTGTATGGAGAGAGTTCTGAGGCTTGTATTTTACCACGTTTTATAAATAGGTAAGGATGCTTATCCCTACCCAAATTCCATTCTTATATTATTTGTGAATGGTGTAACTAGTTCAATGCTGTTCGTATAGTTTTATGTTATCAACGGATGTCATGCAGTAGGCTGGTGTCTAACAGGTGGACGGGGAACACATACGCCGGGAAACCGGGCCCATGAGCCTGGCTAGGCTTTAAAAGGGAGCATAAATAAATAAATAATATATATATATGCGGTGTATATATATATATATGTGTGTGTATATATATATATATATATATATATATATATATATATATATATATATATATATATATATATATATACACATATACACACGCACGCATGCACAGACACAGACACACAGACAAGCACACACGCACATATGTATGAACATTTTTACTTCCATGATATAAATACGTAGATAGGCAGATACAAAACACACAGTGCTCTAATAGCATTATGATTTCATTGAATGCCTGGCAATTTGTAATGTTTTTTTTCCATTCAGGCGTCAGAATGCTACTTCTTATAATAAATCGATACTCATACCATCTGCTGATCAACAGAGAAAGTTCAGTTAATTATCTTAACCTCAGGCGCAACACAACGAAAGCAACAATCTACAACCTTAGTATCTATGCGGTGTTATGGTCTGGTGCTTTATTCTGTCATCCATTCCTTTTCACAACTATACACACAAACATACGTCAACACACTAAAGAGCTTAGTTAGGTAATTGAATGAAGTAGTTTTGCTTTTATGATATAATTATTTTTCAATGAACTTCTATAAATGCAAAATTACAATTATTTTCAATTCCACCAATTGAGTCTGGAGGGTAAAATAAAAAAAAAGATGTATATTTATATATTTATAACGTTTATCACTCTTCGCAACTTGATTATTGTATCTATTTACTACAGACATCGTAATAGAGTTCGTTGATTACAATATTCAAAAGTACTTAGCATTAGTCGGCTTAACACATCTCAAGTCTTTGTTTTTTTTTATAGAATCTACAAGTGAATGCGCGTTTTATACAATCTTGTGTCTTTAATAGAACTAACAAGTCTCTCTGTCTTTATACAATGTAAAATTGTATGAGTCTTTGACAGAACAAACAAGCGTTCGTGTCTTTGATACAATGTACAAGTATATGTGTTTAAAATCCTGCGTCTTTTAAATATCTACTCGTGTATGTGCTTATAATTCTGCATCTTCTTTTCACCTGCAAGTGGATGTGGCAGTAATACAAGTGTTTGTGCTTGTGTCTTTAATACAATGTACTAGTGTGTGTGTGTGTGTGTGCCTATAAATCTATGTCTTTATGCAATCTACAAGATCATGTATTTGCAATACAAGTTTCCGCGTCTTCAACCCAACTTACAAATCTTGTCTAATTCAATCTCTTACTGTATGTGTCTGTAAAACAATTTAAACAACTGCTTGTGTCTTTATATATAATCTGCTATATTATATCTTTAACGATGCAATTCTGCATCTTTGCACCAACTTACTAGTCTCTGTGCCTTAATAAATTTACAACTGTATGTGACTTTAATAAAAGTTTGTGTGTCTTTAATAAAACTACACAAATCTTCGTGTCTTTATGCATTATACTAGAGTATCCACTTTAATACATCTTTCTATATTTAACAGACCTTGCGATTATCTGTGATTTTATAAAGTCTACTAGTGCATGTGTCTTTAATAATATATCTCCTCGTTTTTGATATCGGATTTTGCAGTCATTTTCGTACGTTTGTCACTCAATTTGGTAATCGGGTCATTCAAAGTCACGAAAAAAATTAGCGCCATGAAGTTAGTCATTCAAATTAGTTTTACGATCATTAAATTTCGCACTTCGATCAAAATATTTAGTATTTACATCGTTCAAATTAAAATGTCCGTCGAGAGCATTCAAATGAGTCGGAATGCGAGGAAGCGTCTTTTCGAGCCTTCAAATTTGTTTCGGAGCTATCTATGTAGCACTTAGCACGATAGCTATTTTGGTTTTATCTCATGGTCATTGTTATCATAATCACGTGTTTTCATCGATTGTGTATGCTTTAAGCACTCTATAGTTCCATGTCTTTTCTGTGTATTCTTTTATTTTTGCATAGGTATATGTATTTAGTGCTAAAGACTTCATGAAATCACATTCCAATCTTTTCACTTTTTTAAAGAAACAGCTACAACAAATGCTCATTTTCTTTGATTTTCAATACATTATATAATGTGTTCTTCCTTTGCTTAATATGTTGGGAAAAATATATATTTCTTTGATTTTTGCATTTTTCCTTTCATAGAGAAAGAGTGCAATGTACATTAAGATAATTATTGATTTACAGTCTTGATAAGGAGAGTTCGTTTTAGAGGATTTAGCTGTCTATTTCCTGGCGGTCGAGACATCTTGGGAGGTAGGTTTGGGTGTGTCTATCGCAACGAACACAATTTTCTGGAGTGATAGCGTCGATGTTACGCCTTGTGGCAAGTTGTATGACATGTGCTCGCCATTCTTTCATGATCATTCTGGCTTCTTCTGCGGCTGCTCGGTCGCCAACCCTTTGTTGCAACTCAACTCGACTCGAGCGAGGTCCCGCTTGACAGCCGTCTTAAAGGCAGAATGCGCCATTTCCGTACAACTAAGAAACTGCGAGTAGGGAGGGGACAATAGTTTCAGACTGATCCGTAGGCTGACGTCAGCTGGAAGCTCGGCACGAACGTGTGGCCCCGCGTTATTGTAGATCAAGTAGACGGATTCAATCGCTTGGAACATATCGGCATATGCTCTAACTGTTTCCGCCAAGAACTCGAAAGCGTTTCGTGCAAAGGTATCATTTGCAATGGAGTGGTCAACCAGGCCGATTTGCCCCGACATCACGAACGTGATTACAGTTTTTCCCACGCTGACGGTTGACAACTCAGCGAACAGGAACGCCTCGAGGAGCTCATCTAAAAGACCACCTGGTCCAAATGTTGTACTCACATTCATCAGTGGATACGCAATGGCCGACGACCCCCTCTTCTATGAACCAATGCGCGTATTCATAACGCTTTTCCTGCATTCTTGGGAGCATTTCTTGCATCTGGGCCGTCTTCGGCCAACTTCATAGTTATCAACATCCCATCTAGAGCCAATGAAATTGCAGACACGGAAACAGGGGGGCTTTCCGGGCAATGCTGCCTCTAAGTCCCTCTTCATCCGTTGAAGGATTGTGAGTAGGTTGGCATCAATAATCACATGAAGCCTGGCTCGCATTTCCTCATCGACCTTAACGTGGTGAGCACCTCTTCTGGGCAACTTGTAGCGCCTCTCAGACCGTAGGTAGATCGCTACTATGGATCGGACACTACTCCTTTTAATGCCGAGTATGTCTGCCGGTTCCAGGTAATCAGTTTGATGCCCGTCGAAAGTATCAACCAGCCTTGCTCTATCTTTGTCCGATATACGCATGTACCTCACGCGTGGCCCCATGATTACAAGTTGGTGTAAGAGGAAAGGATATAAAATGCAACTGATACCAACCGGTTACGAATGTTGCAATGAAAAATACAGAAGAATCACGCAATTTATTTCTCCCTTGTAGCTATAACAACATAATAAAATTTGCATGACAAAATATGTCATTTAAATTTGTCATTTTTAACATTCACTTCTTAGAATGTGAGTAAAAACACGTATGTAAAATTTGTGCTAAATTGAATAAACTTATTCTGAACTCGAATGCTCGAAAAGATGCTTCCTCGCTTTCCGACTAATTTGAATGCTCTCGACGGGCATTTTAATTTGAATGATATAAATGCTAAATTCTTTGATCGATGTGAAATTGAATGATCGGCAAACAAATTTGAATGACTAACTACATGACGCTAATTTTTTTCGCGAATTTGAACGACCCGATTATTAAATTGAATGACAACTGAACGAAAATGACTTCAGAAATCTATATATCTTAAATGTCTTTTTGTATTTATACAATCTATGAGTCTATGTGTCTTTAATGCAAGTCTGTCTTTAATACAGCTAAAAAATCTCAGAGTCTTTATGCAATCTACTCCTTTCTGTGTCTTTCATAATATAACACCGTGTCTTTTGTACAACATACTCGTCTCTGTTTCTTTAATGCAGCTTACTAACCTCTAATGTTTTAATACAACTTGCTGGTCTGTCTTTCTTTAGTACAATAGGACTAGAAACTAGCTTCATAGTACTTGATTGTTACTGGCAGCCATGTTCTGGGAAACGATGCAGGACTAAAATCGCTTTTAAGAGAAACGAAGACACTTTAATTAATTTATCGCGCAAATAACTTCAGAAAGGCAGTGATATCTTTCCACTTTTACCTTTTACTTGTTTCAGTCCTTAAACTGCGGCCATGCTGGGGCACCGCCTTGAAGAATGTTTAGTCGAATGAATCGATCTCAATGCATATTTTTTAAAGCCTGATACTTATTCTGTCGGTTGTTTTTGCCGAACTGTTAAGTTACGGAGATGTACACTCATCAACACTAGTTCAAGCGATGGTAGGACACACATACATACACACACACACTCACACACAACACACGACGGGTTTTCAGTTTCCGCCTATCAAATCCACTCAGGGCTTTGGTCGTCCCGAGGCGATAGTAGAAGACACTTGCTGAAGGTGCCATACAGCGGGATTGAACTTGAAACCACGTAGTAGGAAGGAAGAGTATTACCATACAGCTACGCGTGCGCCTGACAATATTTATAAAATCCCCCTTAAGCCATAACTGTGTGCTTTATTTCGTATTTATTACTCAATTTGCTGGCAAATAGATTGCAATAATAAATACATTTTAGTGTTTTCTGTTAATGGTCTCTTATTGTTCGTCAAACCGAAAGAGATTTTATTTTCAAAATCTGAAAGAAATTGCTACCTCTAGAACTGGTATACATATTTAATCTCGAGGTTATGAAATTGGTATTTTATGTGATACATGAACAAAGGTTTCTTCAAGTAGCATTTTTCATAAAATTTCTGACGAATTTAATAAGTAGCTCATAGATTTGAACTAAAATGAAAACGATTTCAGCTGGACGGGGGAACCAACACTAGTTGAGAGAGTTGTTCATTGGGGAGATAACAATAAATATATTACTCGAGTTACTTACTGACATCGTATCATATGCAGACGACATTTACAATTCAACAAAATAGTTAAGAATCAAATATGAATAGAATTCAAACAATGTCCCAGACTTTCGTAGGGAATATGTGGAGACTGTACGTTTCTTAGTATGTTGATAGAAAATAACGTCGATTTCTTAGATTAAAGTTATAAATGAGAAAATCGCTATTGCCATCGCCATATTATTACCTGGAATAAATATTCTGAAAGATTATTTCTGATATAGGCTACCTTCTCTAGCACCCCCAGCGCAATTTTTTTTTATAGCAGTGGAATATAGGAGGCGCAGGCGTGGCTGTGTGATAAGAAAAGATCTATTCAAAGCACTAATGGTGATTAAAATAGCTATGTACCATAATTAACGTATATATACGTTGTTGACTGGCAAATTATTGCGGTATTCGTCCGAGATAACATCTCTTGTGGGCTTACCTCGGAAAGAGACTAAAAGACGTCCTAGCAGCAACTAACGAGAAAATCAGATGCATTTCGTCCTAGCTAGATGACTGTTTTAACCCGATACTGCTTTACATGTCTATACTGGAGTAATGATAGATGTTTTATCGACTGGAAGAGTAAGAAGAGAAAGCAGTACCTTTAGCATTCGAACACGGAACAACAACGTTGGTAATTTATTACAGTAAACAAATTAAAAAAAAAACAGCCCACTGAAATATTCTCACTATAATCTCTACATCTTAAATATCAAAACATTATTATTAGACTAAATTTATTAAATGTAAAAAGCACATTATAAAAGCATATTTTAAAGGAAATTGAAGCTATCTTATCTCCAGGAACTACGGCTGTATGCTTCCATTAAGACCTCTATCTATGTTAGTTATCTTATATGTTTACGAACTAAAGATGTTGTAAGATCATTTCCGAGAAGATATTACTACTAGATATATCGCTAAAGTCATTCATTGTGTCGGTTAAAATTAATGGAGTTAGTAGTTTATTAACAAAAGAAAATTAAATGAACAAACGAATCTGAAAGTAAATTTTAGAGTTTAGTAAATTAGTTAATTGTTTCCCTTTCTTATTGTACTGTTTTCAATCTCCATTAACAATGTAGTAGCTGTTGTTATTATGTAGGCACAGTTTGGAAGAATAGTTAGGGAATTCAATTCGTAACCACGATATTCCTGGTTCGATCTCACTACGCTGTACCTTGCGCAAGTGTCTTTTTTTTCTTTCATGACCAACGCACTGTGAGTGAAAACAGAAACTGCATAGGAATCGTGTTGGGTGCATTGTACCTGAAATTCACTGTGTCCCGATGGTATATCCAGAGAATTCTGTTAAGGCAACGCGGATCTGTGAACTATGAATCCAGATCGTCGAATGACTATGACCCGCCATATTATTGTGGCGGCTCAAATCATCCTCTTTGAGTCTACATATGTCAAAATGACGGTCAAACGACTTAGTGCGAATCACATATCTCTGGTCATGAAATATTTGCTTTTTGAGGAGAAATAAACTGCATAATACACTAGACATGACAAGCATTATTCTCCCCGTCTTTTTCTGCATGCATGTAACTTTTTAATCCGGTTACTTCGGAGGCCTGCAAGATGAACTGGGCCTGAACACTAAACCCTGCCGTCTTAGAAATGGATGAAAATGCTTGATAATAGAGCAGAGCCGTGTTAGTAAAGAAACTGCGTGATCACAGAAAAAATATATTTAACGTAGAAAGTTGTATGAGTTGAACTAGAAACTATGTGGTAAAAGATTCTCGCTGTACTTTGATATATTAACGAGAATATAAATATAGCGTTAAGTAAGGTGAAAGACTATTTGGACTGGTTTTTTTTAAAACTTCAATATATTCAACGAAAGCAATCAAGTTTCAGTCTATATATATCTGTTTGTGGTGTCTAGAACGGCCTGAAGCGCAATTTCAATCATTATTTAAAACAATCAAACGTCACTCTTGTTCTATCCTTAATTTTGCTTATATTTCGACTGTTGAAAGTTTGTGCATCGGTGTCAACAAAAGAATCGTTGCTTTAGGGACTATTTTTAACATGTCGATCAACCCCTGTTATAAATATCCCCTGAATGTTTCTAAAATCACTCCATAACATCTTTGAGAACACAAGGAAACGTTAGATATTTTAAATGCTTCATACTACTAATAATATAGGATGGACACCACATAATGACAGTTACCATAGGTCTGCTTTATCAGCTGATCTATAACAACAACAACAGCAACATCACCAGCCGTTTTATTTAGTAATATGGTGAATTCCTCTGTGGATTTCGATGTATGATAGTCCAGGAGCCATTTCTTAGACTAGCCACACAGGTGTTTTATTTTCTGTGGTGAAGGCTTGTGTGGGATCAGCTACACTTTTATGGAAATGCCGAGAGCAGAGAGTTTCTATTGGAGTTCTTCATCGCCTGAGTTAGTTGCTTAGAGTTAAACCCACCTTCGTAGGCTAAATATAACAAACCAGCAATTTCGAATTCCCCACGCATATACATAATATCATGCTACTGCATGGCCGTTGACTCTTCATAGTTCATCCGCCCTTGTTTTTCATCCTTCAGGCTGTCCAAACGTAACAAGTTTCTTTTTCAGTTACACGTTACTGGCAGCACTCAAGAACGACCTGACCATCTCTCTCTCTCTCTCTCTGGCTATCTGAATACATACACATGCACACAACACACACACGTGTGTGTGTGTGTGTGTGTGTGTGTGTGTGTGTGTGTAAAGTATTCCTGGAAGCAGACTATGTGCAAAAAGTAATTTCTTGGTGAGATAAGTTCGAGACTAGCTCCACCTGCTGTTTGTGGCTAATTCATTTCATGTATATTACTTTGAAGAGAACATAATCACTGCATTTGAAATGCGGGTGTACAGGAGGATGTTACGAGTCTCTTACAAGGATCATTGGACAGATTAATGAGTGTTACAACAAGAAAAAGAAAGACAACTCCTGTACATCTGTTATGGCCATATTCGAAGAAGTAGATGTTTGCAACACAATATCATAGAAAGAGAAGAGGCAGGCAACGAACGCAATGGGTGGACACTATTAAGAGCTGGTTCGACAAAAGTGGCAAGCTATCTGGAGGACGCGCTTAATCTGGAAGACTCTTGCTGTAGTGCCGTCAATGCAGGAGTACGACACTTATAATAAATACGGTACATATAATATGGGACTCTGAAAAAATTTTCAAAAAGCTGTGGAAATCAGTCGCAATTTCATCCTTAAAAACAGTTTTGAAGTTATCTGAAGATATAGGCGCAGGCGTGGCTGTGTGGTAAGAAGCTTGTTTCGCAATCGCAATCACATGGTTCCAGGTTCAGTCCCATTGCGTTATACCGTGGGTTCCTTGGGCAAATGTCTTCTACTGCAGCTCCGGGCCGACCAAAACCTTGTGAGTCGATTGGGAAACGGAATCTGAAAGAAGCCCGCCCTAATATCTATCTATCTATCTATATATATCTACGTACACACACGTAGATATATATATATATATATATATATA
>NC_068981.1:187614730-187615756 GCF_001194135.2 Octopus bimaculoides
TATCTATCTATCTATCTATATATATCTACGTGTGTATTAGGCTTTAAAAAAAACTAGTCCAGGATTCGATTTGTCCGACTAAAACCGTTCAAGGCAATACCCCAACATGGCTGCAGTCTAATAACTGAAACAAGTAAATGACAAAAGAAAGATAGGAATAATGCAGAAATATTCGTTCATTATGTGTACTTCAGTTCTACATTTAAGAGATGAGGAATTATGTACATTATTTATATTATTTACGTTTGACGGATATTTGTTCTCATCTTGTTTGCTGTTAACACAACATTTCGGCTGATACACCCTCCAACCTTCATCAGGTGTCATGGGGAAGTTTCGAACCTGGGTTCTCATTCCTAAGATATTTTTCGATGTTATTATTATTATGTTGTTTTTTTTTCTTCTTTCTTCAAATTTTCTTCCATTTCTCGCCGAGTGTTTTCTGTACACCTAGGGCAGAGAAACTCATTGTATGCATTCCCAATTATTCAGGTCACTGCCACGAATCGAACTCGGAATCTTGGTATTAGTAGCCCACGCTCTTAACCTATACAACATATGTCCGTGGGTAAGATTCCGAGTTCGATTCCAGACAGTGACCTGAATGATGATAATAATAATAATAATAACAACAACAACATCGAAAAATACCCTAAGAATGAGAACCCAGGTTCGAAATTTCTCCAAGACACCTGATGAAGGCTGGAGGGTATATCAGCCGAAAATGTTGTGTTAACAAACAGGATATGAACAAATATCCGTCAAATGTAAATAATGTAAATAATGTACATAATTCCTCACCTCTTAAATATAGAACTGAAGTACACATAATGAACGAATATTTCTACATTCGAAATTTCCCCAAGACACCTGATGAAGGCTGGAGGGTATATCAGCCGAAACGTATTAACAACAAACTAGATGAGGACAAATATCCGTCAAATGTAAATAATGTAAATAATGTACATAATTCCTCACCTCTTAAATATAGAACTGAAGTACACATAATGAACGAATATTTCTACA
>NC_068981.1:187615880-187617450 GCF_001194135.2 Octopus bimaculoides
TGAACAAATATCCGTCAAATGTAAATAATGTAAATAATGTACATAATTCCTCACCTCTTAAATATAGAACTGAAGTACACATAATGAACGAATATTTCTACATTCGAAATTTCCCCAAGACACCTGATGAAGGCTGGAGGGTATATCAGCCGAAACGTTGTGTTAGCAACAAACTAGATGAGGACAAATATCCGTCAAATGTAAATAATGTAAATAATGTAGAAAATATTCGTTCATCATGTGTACTTGTTATGAAGAATCTAGATTAGCTCGCTCCGAGAAAAACCTTTGATGGAAGTCATTGAATGTATGAACATCCCGTCTTTTATTATACTAAAGGGGCTACATTTTTGCGTCCTTCTCTTTACAAGAATGTATATTATTAGTGAAAAGAAATTTGGCTGTAGTTTCTTGCAAGTCCAGCAACAGCAGAAAAACTTTCTTCCTAAATATGTTGGTATTTGGGAAGGAATTTCGAAGAATGCAAGCAATAGAAATACCAGACTTCAAACATATGCATCAATATTTTAAAAGATTGGAGTATTTCTGGCATCATCGATTTGTGATTCTATATGAGGGGAGTTCCAGATATTTTAAAGAGTAATTCATCAATATTTAAGGTAATGATCAATATTAATCAACACTAGAGTGGTTAGAAAAACATCCATCATGATGTTGAAGTGTCAGTTCTCAGAGAAAACAGATATCGTATAACTTTCGGTTGAGTTTCATGACAGAATATTATTCCATAACCGAGGGAGAAGAAGTAACTAATGGCTCGACTCGAAAATATCGAAATTGTTATTAATACTCTATTGGAAATAGCGAGATACGCACACAAGTACACGTATCAGCAAATTTAAGCACACACATACTCAGATATGCGTGCATACACACACGAGTAATAACGAATGTGAGAAAACGAACTCTATGCAAAAGCTAGAGTACACTTGATTTACTATAGCAAAATAAGTAGAATCGGTTGAAACTTGAGGTTTCGCGTGAGATGATAGCATGTTAGTTATGGAGGAATGAAAATATTTCCTGCTCAATATAGGAACTAAGAATTCGTTATACAACTTATTAAGTCAATAGAGAAAAATACATATGCTATGAGAAGTAGCATAGTTTCGTTATGTGTTTCATATAGACTTCATGCATACTCTGTTGTTTACAGTTTATCAGGGTCCCACCACAAGTCATGAAATATTTTTCTGTTTCCTTGGTGGTTTACTGATGAGAACAAAGGTTGGGATCAAGCAATGAAGAAGGAAACAGTGACTATTACTGAGGAGACATGATAAAACCGAAACACATGATCGGCAGTCCATTGGGGTCACTCAGAAGTTGGATTGTCGCATTTTTACATGGAAAAGCTATAAGGAAAAGTTCTTCCCCGTCGTACAGCGAACATCTATGTACAAGAGTGTTAAATATAATTGCCAACAACGTCATTTTGATCGTCTCTGTTTCTTGTGCATAACGCACGCACACATACACAAACAAATACATACACACTTGCACAAATATATATACGTACATATACATCTTTGTATATATATATATATAT
>NC_068981.1:187617835-187619053 GCF_001194135.2 Octopus bimaculoides
ACACACACACACACACACACACACATATATATATATGGAATAAGCGGAGTAAGAGGGAAAGTGTCGGTGAAGAGGTCCCAGATGTGTAACGAAAGATTTCCCGACAATGGACATGAGTTAGAATAAGAACAGTAATAAACACGTGAAGAACGAGTATATAGTGCGTGTGTTTATATGGCAAAAAAGGAAAAGAAAATTACCACTCCGAAATATAACAATATATATATGTTTGTGTGTGTGTGTGTGTGTGTGTAAGAAACATCGGAAACTAGAAATATGGAATTACGATTAGTAATGATTTCAGCTTCGAATAAACATATTAATTCGGTATTTGGTATTGAGTATTCTGCGTTGTTCCCTGAAGATTTTGTTAGCGATTAAAGCATTTACTTATACATACATAAACACACGAATATATATGATCTAAGCATATTACAATCGAATAGGTTTGGAAAAAGCGCTGATCGATAATTCAGAACATGGAGTTGGATGAAGACAATGTAGGATATTCATGTCGTTTTGTTGGCATATATCAAAGGCAAAACATATATCACAAATACATGTCCGTGATCAAACTGTTGATAGGTTCATTAATATCACGTTGTTCGTCATATAAATACACTGAGAGAAAAGAAACAAACATACCATATATAAAAAAAAAGCTTATATACATGTATATATTTGTATGTATATGGATATTTGTCCATGCATATATACATCGACATTAAGTTGCATAGACATTTTACACGCATACAGATATGTACAGACGCACCTGCATATCTATCTATCTATCTATCTATCTATCTATCTATCTATCTATCTATCTATCTATCTATCTATCTATCTATCTATCTCCATACACACACACATGTTAATATACGTATATGCAATTATACATATAAACATATATACATACATATATATATATATTTGTGTATATGTACTAAAGTACTACAAA
This sequence comes from Octopus bimaculoides, assembly GCF_001194135.2. Classification (NCBI taxonomy): domain Eukaryota; kingdom Metazoa; phylum Mollusca; class Cephalopoda; order Octopoda; family Octopodidae; genus Octopus; species Octopus bimaculoides. Next base: position 187,618,794 of record NC_068981.1, read on the forward strand.
GTACAAATATAAGTTTCTCTCTCAGCAAGGAGGTCATAAAGTGTTTTTCTTTGTATGTGCATATATTTGTACGTGTGTATCCATCGAGATTTTCAATATATAGTCAGTATCATCATCTTTTCCTTGTCTTTCAATTATACTGTTTGGTTATATATACATATATACACGAACACACACATAGGTATACATATATTCATATAACATATTCATATAATATATATATATATATATATATATATATATATGTATATATATATATA
>NC_068981.1:187619235-187626270 GCF_001194135.2 Octopus bimaculoides
CTGGGAGGGTATCCAATTATTGCTACACTAGTGCTATCCTAGGTGCAATCAATGGGAGCGGGTAAAAGTGGAGGTTTTACCCAAAATTTGTGTAACAATTAGAAAATGGAGGATAATATGCTGAACCCAACTACTTGCAGACGGTGTATCCCGTTGAATTCATTAATTTAATTCATAGCAAAAGTGACAAAGAAAGGAAGAAAAGAAAAAGAAAGAAAGAACCAAAGCACAGGTGTCCATGGCAGACTATGTTATTTTGCCAACATGGTTTACATATAGAGGTACAAAGAACATAAGGAATTAGAGGATACACAGAAGTTATATATATATATATATACACATACACACACTCACATATACGTATGTATGTATGTGTAAACTTTGTAGTATTAAATGTCATAAATTTAAGTTTGTTCCAGTTTATGATTACTCTGAGGTATTTCCGATCTTCAGTAATTAAGACACATTGTATTCCCTAGAAAAAAAATAATAATTCAGTTTTCTATCTTCTAAACTGTCGTTCTTGACTTGTGACGAGATCACTCGACTCGTCAGAAGAAACACTGACATAATCAACAACAATTACAAGTAAATTCATAGACTCTTTCTCTCCTGTATTCGATTGCACCATTGACATTAAATTCTATCTTTTCTCTTTATGTTTTCCTTTAGATATTTCGGGATTGCCTCGTCGCCTTCTCTAAAGCATTGCGTATGTTCGTTATATTCAAAAAGTTGTTAACATTTATATATTAAGGATATTAATTTTTTATCTATAACTATGCAGATTAAATATTACTCTGTACATAAAATAATATTAAAAAACATTACTTGAAATTCAAACATGAATTTAACTCGTCATTAAGAGCATTTTATTATTCGAAAATATAACATTACTTTGTCGGGGAGATAATATTGTATGTGTTAATGTCATATTTACATTCAGATATTTAAAAATGTATGAGCTGATACCATATGACGAAAGTAACAGAACAAACAATCTCGTTGTAGTTTACCAAACTCGCAAATAGGAATATACACACACCGTTGTATATCAAAAATCTACACACATTCACGTCACACGTTACTATTTTTATGGTTTGAGTTCAAATACTGTTGAAATAAAATCTGTTTTACATTCTTTAGTGGTCAACAAAGTAAAATATCGTGTAATCGACGAACAGCCTTCCTCAAAATTGCTGGCCTTGTACCCAAATTAAAGAGTTATTATAATTATTGCGTGAGACAACAGCACATACCATCACAGTGACGCTGGATCATCATCACCATTATTGCTATTACTATTTTAGTTTGGACCAGGTTCGGTCTTACTCCTGGTAGGATTTATGTGGGTATCGGGTTACTATCTATAACATTAGGTACCCGCAAGTTTTCAGCAGTCTTTCAAGTGTTTAGAACCCTTCTGATAATTTTTGCGGCCCCTAAGAGACAAACTTTCTGTAGGAGCTCTACCGGGCATTCTATTTCAATCTCTTTCAGCCATTTGTCTATATCTTTACTCAGTGTTCTCAAAGCACCGAGAAAATGCGGTTAGTATGTACAAGATTTTCAAGCTGCTTATTATTTATTATGCTGGCAGAATCGTTAGCACGCCGGACGAAATGTTTAGCATATTTTGTCTGTCTTTACGTTCGGATTTCAAATTCCCCCGAGGTCGACTTCGCCTTTTATCCTTTCGGGGTCGATAAATTAAGTGCCAGTTACGTATTGGGATCGATCTAATCGACTGGTCCCTCCCACAAAATTTCGGGCCTTGCGTCTAGAGTAGAAAAGATAATAATAATAATTATTATTCTGGCCTTACGTTCTGAGTTCAAATTCCGCCAAAGTCGGCTTTGCCTTTTATCCTTTTGAGGGTAGATAAAATAAGCACCAGTTGAATATTGGAGTCGAAATAATCGACTGGCTCCTCCCCACAAATTTCAGGCGTTTTGTCTATAATAGTAAGGATCATCGTTGCTGTTGCTTTGTTTCACACGAGCTCTTCCAAGTCTCATCCACAACCTGAGTAGCAGTAGGTTGGACATTTTACCGTAGGTGCTATTTACGGGTAGCAATTCTATACTTAAGGGAAACGAGAAAAAATATTTAGATTAAAAAATAAATGAATATTAAAGATTGCCATTCGGTATTACTACTGCTTCCGCCACTAATATTTATTCTTTAATAAGCCTGCTGGTTATTTACAACATCATTTTACTTTATGTATAGTTGGCGATGAGATTTGCCTGATATGTGGCAACCGGATGCCTGCAATTGTGGAAGCACAGTATACTGAAATCAGGTAATCTAGCCGTTTCAGCGCCCGTGCCAAACAATTATGCGTGTGCTCTTAGGATCGTACGTCTATATGAGAGGACCTTTCAATACAAATGCAGCAGTATTTATCTTTCTAATAATACATCCACGTTAAGCTGGATATGAAACTGCTTTTCAGATTTAAGATTTCCTTAAAAGTTTCTTGCAATATTAGCGATTTTGAAACATGTTAGAAGATTCCAATATTGAATTCATAAGAACAACTTTTGTAGTTCTGTTACTTTTGGATTTCGTGGTATTTGACAAAAGTATCTAAGAGTACTGTTCGGCAGTTTCCCTAAAGTTCTGATGGTCAAAGGTACAGTTGTCGTTCTTAGATGCCACATTTTGAAACATTTTTCAAGGTTCTTGCGTTTACTTAACTTTTCAGGCATTTTCACAGAGGTGTTGCAGGTGACTGAAATTGGCATATCTGTGAGCAAACATGTTTGGTCAATGTGATTTTCCCCCTCAGTATCCGGTCTATTGGCCTGCATAGTGCCATCGGTTTGAATACTAAAGTCTGAAAGAACTTTTATGTCTTTATTTCCAACTATTTTGACAGGCTTATGTCTATGTCCCCACCGCTTCTTCTACTTGTTAATTTAATTAGAGGGGATGTTATCCTGAGGTTTGATGACAATACGTGTCCTCAAATCTTAAGAATCGTAGGATTCTTGCAGAGTAAAAAAAAAAAAAGAAGCACTTTCCTGCAGGTCAATAATGTGTGTCCCATTTCGAGTTTCTTCTTGAGCAGAAGTGTGGGTGTTTTTCTGGTTACATCGATTACGCGAGGATCAATCTCTTCATCTCTCTGATGAGGTGCTGATATTTCTCAAATTTTTCTATTTCTTCGGTATCCATTCTGTCATCATATGACATTGCAATGTCTATCATCTTACACTGCTCTTTATTTGTCCTCTATAAGCATATTTATTCTCCTTGCTTCAACAGAATTACCAGCCTTTTTGATGAAATCCCATAAAGTCTCATCATTATTATTCTGCACACACCCTCTGACTCGTGTTTATACTCATTTCAGTCACTTTGAATCCACAAACTTGGCTAACATCCCAATACACTATATTTATCGACACATACACGCCTACTCTTGTACTATTTTTTGTGCTAGCTTACTGAATTTATATTAGAAATGATTCTTACTTTCCTCTCTTTTTACTCAAATTCTGCGTTTGCTCTCTGTCTGAGTTTTATCAACATTTGTGTATATCAAGTTCGTTCTATCAGCTTACTCCTGAGTGACTAGAATCAACGATTCAGTTTCTCATTTATCGTTCCCTTCTGTCAACCGCAACCGGCGTTCTTCACATCCAAATCCTCGCTTTGTTGCACGAATTAGCCATGTATTTCCATCTTTTGCAATTATTCGTCCTGCCATTCTTTAGTATGTTCCTGAATTTTCTTATTATTTCAGTGATTCTTAGATATTTTTGACTGCAAATAGTATTCACTGCAGCCAACAATTTTCCAAACTCCAGATCGTAGCGCAAATGGTGTCTTTTGCATTTAACAAACCTCTGCTTCCTTTCCTTCTTAGTGAATGTAGCTGAACGAGAGAGAGAGAGAGAGAGAGAGAGAGAGAGAGAGAGAGAGAGAGAGAGAGAGAGAGAGAGAGAGAGAGAGAGAGAGAGAGATGGTTTTTGTTAGAGTGCCGATAGCAGACGTGTTGCTTCCACTTAGGTCAGCATCGTTCGAGCCGGCCTATAGTAAAAAGCATTCTAAACATGAGTTTTCAGCTAGCTTTCTTTTCCTGAGATATAACACCCATAATTATATTTTTACTATATGACCTTATCGGTCGAGTCTGTTGGAGTTCCATCGTTGGTTCACGAAGGTTCTTTATAGCGTCGAAGTTAGACCAAAATTTATATTACAACAGAACAAAGCAGGTGTTTTTTTCCCCTTAGGTCAAGCCCTTAACTATGGTCTCAAAAACTATACCTTGGTAGAAGAAAAAGAAATCCGTCAGGCATTGATGCTAACTATTAGTATAGATACTTTGAGTAACACAGCTACAAATAACTAGTGTCGAGTGGTATCTCTATTGCATGTTGCTGAAAGACACACATGTGCTTTAGACATGTATTGTTTCTCCTCTATTTTTTCCTTTTTCTTCCTCGTTTCTTTCTTACTAAACGTCGGTAAAAGGTTCGACCATAATGCCAATCTCCTTTTTCTCCGCTTTTCTTTTCCCTACACTGTGCATAACGTTTTATGTTAATTGTTTTGAGCGTTTACATGTCCACCAACACCTTCTGAAATTTTACCTACTTTGTGTAACCTCTCACGTTGTCCTTCTGTCTGTCTCTTATCTCCTTTGTTTTATTTGTGCTATTTTTATCTATCATGTACCTCTAAATGTGTTCACTGGAACTCCAACTGGTGAAGGAGAAAATATGGGACAATTTTCCAGATGGAAGAGTAGCTTTCCAAGTGGTCATACTTAGAGCCAGGCAGTTATCTCCGATGACAGCGAGCGTCTGCCACAGAAAACCCTTTTCACATACATTCTTTGAAATATTTGCTCAACTCAAAATGAAGTACATTGGGAACCTACGCATTGAGGGCTTGTATTATCCATAAATCAGAAATCTGGTCCGAATACTTGTCACAAAACCTTCGGTTAAATACTTATAAGACAACTGCGATGGTCATAAGCCGAGTGGCGTATTTTCTAAGCTTAAGTTTCTGCTTCCTGTTTTAGTCTTACAAATTTCCGTTAAGCTAAGTAATTATGGTTTCAAATTTTAGCACAGGGCCAACAATATCACGAGATGGGGTAAGTCGATTACATCGACTCCAGTGTTCAACTGGCATTTATGTTATCGATTCTAAAAGGATGGAACACAAAGTCATCCTCAGCGGAATTTAAACTCAGAACGTAAAGACATGAAATGCTGCAAAGCATTTTACTCGGTGTGTTAACGACTCAATCAGCTTGCTGCCCTGCAAACTTTAGTAATTTTGAAATGACTTCTGCTTGTCATCAAAACTGCTGATGCATTATAATACTTTTTTTTTAATTCTATGTATTCGCCTTTAATATTGTTGAATGTACGTTTGAGATTCTCCTCACGTTTCCTAACACATCTATCTATCTCAATAATTGGTGAGTGTATGATAGCTTTTATACAGAGTAGCTCTTTGCTTGATAGATGTCAACCTTTGTGCATTTTGCGGTATCCATTTAATCCAATTAATTTTACGCCAATTGAAAAGAATTGGCTTCAGAATGCTTGAATATTAAACATTGCATACGTGTTGATCCTTTTAATGATGCTCCTGGAATATGGAGATGTTTTTAAGATCATCATGACCCTATGCATATATTCCTCATCCCGTTTAACGTAGAATTCCTTCTGGTTATTCCATCGCTCTATTGTACAATCGAATATTTATATCCGAAAATCCCTATTCATTTCGAGTGATGTAATTGCTTTGCTATCGATAAAAGTGTTTCCTTTAGACTGTATTCACTTTCTTCTATTTATCATATACTTGATGTACTTGTTAATCATACAAAATACATTCAAATTTCTTTAGGAAGACTTCACAGAGTTTCTCAAAGAATACGCATGTTTCTCATATTTGTAGTAAAGTTTATTGTCACCCACCAACATATAAATAGTTTTTTTCTTTAATTATCTTCAGCATGAAGGTACCGGATTTTGTGCTGTACACATGCAAATACTCACTCATACACACACACACACACACACACGCACGCACACACAGAGACACAGACTCACACTCACATATATATGAATGTTAAAATTGTTATTTTAAAGGTTGTTTAAGAAAAATACATTTACTGATTATATAACTCTACACAGAATAGAGTCAACTATATTGTGAAGAGAAGCTTGGTTGGACTTCACTATATATATATATTGGGATTTTACCAACAGGATCACAACTTCAATTTCAAGACAACCTTATTTTCTGGAGTACACATAGAAAGTTATATCCAAAATACTAATCTAATAATATTATCGTTTTAAATGCTACTATATCGTGCAATAAAATAACGTACATTAGAATTAATTAAAAATTATATAAGCACATTTTATAAAAAATGTATATACTTTACCTGTTATTAGTCCGTGGGGAAAGAAGATAATATTAATCAACGCTACACGTGTTTCTGCGCTAGTGGTTTGTTTTACCAGATTATACCTAATACATAAATCCACCAGTGCGTCCTCAGGCTATTTTTGTTTATATTATTATTATTAACAGATCTTATTTAATCATACAAATTCTAAGATATCTTCATTAAAAATAAGAATAAAATCAAGAATATCTATATATATAACTTCCTAGTATATTTTCAGAAAATTTGAAATTTTTTTAAAATTAAAGAAATTATAAAATTTCAAAAAATCATAAAAATTTAATAAAATTAAACACCTAAAAATATAATAACGATATATATATAGGATAAAATCTTTATAAGAATTTATCAAGTAGTCAGCGTGAAAAAACCTCATAATGAAAAAAACTCATCATTTTTTTCATAAATATACGTAATTTATATAAGGGCATTAACTATATAGTAACTATATAGTAATGCCTCACGCTTAGAGGGACTAAATAAGTCAAAAACTGTTGCTTATTTTTTGGTAGTTTTTGACTTATATAGTCCCTCTAAGCGTGAGGCATTACTATATAGTTAATGCCCTTATATAAATTATA
>NC_068981.1:187626443-187628955 GCF_001194135.2 Octopus bimaculoides
TATATAAATTGCTAAACATAAAGAAACCGTCATCGACTATTTTATAACCACGTCAAATTAAACCGCCTATCTATATAAACTTTACGAGAATTGATAATTTATTGTGAAATTTACCCGTATCAATACTAGTATATATTACTATTATTATGACAATAGTAAGTTAATAATATTTAAAAAGTAAAAAAAAAAACCTCTATATGTGTTATAAATTTATTGAATAAAACTAGTAAATGAAACTATTTACCACAATAAATAAAGGAAGAATGCAGCGTGGCCACAATCCAATTATTGAAAAAGTAAACGATAAAAACTATATAACATAAGGCGCAGGAGTGGCTGTGTGGTAAGTAGCTTGCTTACCAACCACATGGTTCCGGGTTCAGTCCCACTGCGTGGCACTTTGGGCAAGTGTCTTCTACTATAGCCTCGGGCCGACCAAAGCCTTGTGAGTGGAATTGGTCGACGGAAACTGAAAGAAGCCCATCGTGTATATATATATATATATCTATCTATCTATATATATATATATATATATATATGTATATGTATATGTTTGTGTGTCTGTGTTTGTCCCCTCAGCATCGCTTGATAACCGATGCTGGTGTGTTTACGTCCCCGTAACTTAGCGGTTCGGCAAGAGAGACCGATAGAATAAGTACTAGGCTTACAAAGAAATAGTCCTGGGGTCGATTTGCTCGACTAAAGGCGGTGCTCCAGCATGGCCGCAGTTAAATAAAAAGAAAGAAAGAATATAATGTAGAGAAGACAGGATGATTGTGGTTATGAGATGAACCTGCTCGACCGGATCTGACCTGGGGCTAAGCAACAACAACTACATTTGCCACAACAATGAAAATGAAACTTTTTGGAGCAAAGTTTATTACTAAATGAAATATGAAATTACTAAAAGGATGAGTTCATTTTACTCGGAAGATAAATATCGATATAATGAACTGGAAGAATGAAGATTTACGTTTTGTCTCTTCAAATGGACATTCACGGTGATGTGATCATATATAATGTCGTGTACAAGAAATAGGAAACGGTTGTGCAGACGTTGAATGCATTCCTGTAAATACTTATTGATTTGTCCTTAATATACCGAGCTGCCTCCTATTTGTAGCTGTGTCGCATTCTTATCATGAACTATTCATAAATCTTTTGCATTTCAAAATACTTAGAATACTGGAATTAATTGTCTTCAGAAATGGAAGATTTGTTTCAAAGATATGTGCTATGTGCTTTAGAAGCAGCTCTGTTTTATAGTCGCAAATATACGTAATAATTACATAGATATATTCATATGGGAAAACACGAACACACACACACACACACTCTCGCATATATATAAATACATACATGCATGAATACACCCCCCCCCCCCCTACATATATCCATACACTCACTGACAAATATAAATTCCTATTTTCATTGAAACTATCAAGATACGATCGGGAAAAATTGCTTTGCGTTATTTCTTCCGACTCATTACGTTTTGAATTCAAATCCTGCCGATTTCAAATTTGCCTTTCATCTTTTCAGGATCGATAAAATAAAGGGTCAGTGAAGCACTGGAGTCGATGGCATCGACTTACTCACTATCCTCTCAAAATTGATGTTATTCTGCTTAAATCAGAAAAATTACTATTATTAGTAAGCCAAATGGGCGGCGAACTGGCAGAATCGATAGCACACCTGGCCCGTTACCCGTGCAAAATGGGGTGATTTTACTTTTTTACCTCCCGTCAAGTGTGAAATCTTTCCGTTCCATTTACCCAGATGGCTAGCAGGTGATAGTCGACTGATCAGAATTAAATCGCAAATCTATTGAAAAGAGGTAAATTTTATGAAGAATTTACTGTTGTAAGTACTTTGAATGTGTTGTAGGGATTTCCGATTTAAATTTTAAATTTCTAGAGTTGACTAGTACGAATTTAAATATGAATACGGCAAATAATGCGCTTCTAAGACTTCAGCCCGTTACATAAGCTACATCCCACTACCTTATTTACCTTATAAACGTTGATAACTTTATATATAGCTGTATGTATGTATGTATGTAGAGATGGCGACACTGAACGAACTGGGTGTTTTCACACCTTTTTACCATAAGAGAGATTTTTTTTCTCCACGGTAACTGCTGTGTATTTGCATTTAGCAGTTGGAATATGTGACAAACATATTTTAACTAACCTATATATATATATATATATATATGTATAGTTCTAATTTACAGAAAACAAAAGACGAAAACAGGTGAAGGGACAACAATCAGGTGTATTAGTTTGACGCTAGGGGAAAATGGAAAAAGTTTTTGATGTTTTGAGCCAACGCTCTTCGACAGAAAGGAATGGGAAGGAAAAAACGGAGAGAGAACCAAAATAAACAAACCGTGAGAGAAAAATGTGTAGGGATTATCTATCTATCTATCTATCTATCTATCTATCTATCTCTCTATCTATCTATCTATCTATCTATCTATCTATCTATCTATCTATCTACATATATATAT
>NC_068981.1:187631580-187634188 GCF_001194135.2 Octopus bimaculoides
CATAGAGGTTAATGTATCATCAAAACAAAGAACTGACACGACACTTAGAACACAAAGGCTACGCACATAGGAGTATACAGACCGAGCCTCAATAAAGGACATGAATCGAACAGTAACACCCATCACCACACTACACCACACCACATGACTAAAGACAGAAGGGATGAGAAGTAAGAGAGGAAAAAATATCGTAAATACACAGAAACATACAGGGTAATACACACACAATAGACATATACACTTACCTGCGCATATATATATATATATATATATATAATACAAATGATATATGAGCATATGAATGTATACATACATATATGTACATACCTACATCTACATGTATATATAGATGCATATCCGGGTAGAGGACGTCAAAAAAGGAACGGGAACATAAACAAAGCAGAAAAAAACGGACTTTGTTTTACGGACAACAGAATGAACATATAGGAAAACAGACAAGCCACATATGGAACTTTTCCTTCATCAGCTGCCTCTATTCTAAACTAGGCGTTCCGAAGATGGAGACCCCCTTCGGTCATAACTGACCATGGGATTGCACTTAGAAAGTTACCCTCCCAGGCACAAGTCCGGGCAAGGTTGTTTATGGAAGACCACTCCACTCCACCAGTGTTATCCGATACATATATATATATGTGTATCGTATAATACTGAGCAAAGAGGTCCGTATAATGTCTTCCATACTAGAATTAATACTGCATGAAGAAGACACCTATGTGCACACAAACATACACGATGTCTTTTCACACACGTTTAATCTTAGGTTTCTCATACGAGACACGATAATGTTCTATGTATAGAAATTACTTCTCTTTATGTGTAGACCTAGACAGATAATGCCTGATAATACGTCGGATGCTCGCAGCGAGATTGTGTTTGATCATAATTCTGATCCATTAGGGCCGACTTGGGGCTAATTAACAACAACAACAACAATAATAATATTTGGATATTCTTGAATAAAAATCGATTCACCGAATAAGTAAATAGTTTCATTAAGTCTAGGGAAAATATCTAATAGATTAAAGAAAAAATTATTTTTCATAAATGTAGCTGCTTGAGGTATTCCTGTAGTTAGAATGTTATCTTCAATGTAAATTGTCAAATACAACTGAATATATAATAATAATAATAATAATAATAATGATAATACTGATATATATATATATATATATATATATATATATATATATATATATATATATATAGTCTAAAATATATATATAGTATAAAATTGTATATAATTGGTAGGAAAGAACAAGCATCAAGGAATATTTCTCAAGACGTGTATATTAATTGCGGGCAGGTAATCATGTACATACAAAGAGACACATATACACACAAACACACACGCGCAGATACACTCATATACACACACTCATATGTAGGTATATGTATGTATATATGTATGTATATATGTATGCATCTATGTATGTATGTATGCATGTATATAAGCGTGTAAATTTCTATCTCTCTCACTCTCACTCTCTCTCTAGCTACCAACCTACCTGTCTGCCACTCTGTCTATCTATCTATTTATCTCCCTCCCTATTTCTCTCTCTCTCTCTCTCTCTCTCTCTCTCTCTGGCTCTATTTGTCTCCCTGTGCGTGTGTGTATCTGTATGTATGTGCTTCTGTAAGATATCATTCTATCCTTCTTCTAAATACCCTGCTTAATAAGCTTCAGCAGTTCTGAATTATCTAAGATCAGAAAGAGATATTATGAAATCATTTTACTCTTAGTAAAATAATTGAATTAATTTCCTGTATTAGGTATTTTGCAAAGTAAATGGAAATATTTTTAACTGAACTGTCTCATCAAACAGAAAGACGAATACGAGTAAAAAATACGAATAATCCTCTTTCGTCTAAATCACGAAATACATGTCTTTAAGTGGATGCGTTTTCCACAATTCAAACATACGTACATTCATATGTACATGTATACATCTAAATATATAACTATAAATTAGTATAAATACATATATATATGTGTGTGTGTATGTGTGTGTGTGTGTGTGTGTATGGATAGGTGCTTATATATACTTTCTTCTCTTTTATTCGTTTCAGTCTTTTGACTGCGGCCATGCTGGAGCACCACCTTTAGTCGAACAGATCGACCCCAAGGACTTATTCTTTGTAAGCCTAGTACTTATTCTATTGGTCTGTTTTGCCGAACTGCTAAGTTACGGGAACATAAACACACCAGTATCGGTTGTCAAGAGATGTTGGGGGGACAAACACAGACATACAGACATATACATATATACATATATATATGCGACATGTTTCTTTCAGTTTCCCTCTACCAAATCCACTCACAAGGCTTTGGTCGGCCCGAGGCTATAGTAGAAGACACTTGTATAAGGTGCCAAGCAGTGGGACTGAACCCGGAACCATGTAGTTAGTAAGCAAGCTACTTACCACACAGCCACTCCAGCGCCCATATACACACACATATATATATATATATATACGGTGGTTGTGTACTCCTTATGCAGTCCACCTCCTGTACCTACACACTAAAACCATCATGGCATCTGATGTGGCTTTTTAAACCAATGTTTTGAAAAGACACCCACATAGATTG
>NC_068981.1:187635097-187637468 GCF_001194135.2 Octopus bimaculoides
TAATTGGATACGAATCGTTTCATGGTTAAGCGAATGAAAATTTCACTATTCCAATCTTCAGCCCAAATATTCTGATAAATTTGAAAGTGTCTCTAAAAAAATTCACGGTAATTTTTGGCCATGCGACACCAAAAATCAACGATAAGAAAGGCACTTACGAATTCATCGGCTAGTGAGTTCAGGCATCTCACCTCAAAGAAATCTATTCCATGTGCATCACAAATAGTCCCGTATGAAAAGAAGTCCCGTGTGGAGGGATTACGGTTTAACCATCTAACTTAGAGATATCAAATATAAAATATACAAGAATAAGGGCAGGGAATCGTCAATTAATAATAGAATTAATAATCGTGAGCATAAAGTTTTGTATCTCAGATGAAATTATGAAGAGAATATCATCTTGTTTTTATCTCCCTTTCAATTTGTAAACCATTGTACGCTTGTAGCAATACGAATCTAAACTTGATAATATCTAGGACAATATCTAGGATCAAGATTCGTTCGAAAGTAAGTGCTGAAATTTTATTTTCATTTCATGCAATTTTATAGGATAAAGATCAATATATAATGAGTTTTTCTAATGAAATGGTGTTAATGAGGTTTTAGACACCTTGCAACCCAACTCCAATGTTAATAACACACTGTCAAAGTTAATTATCAACCTACAGCAAATAAGTCTTTAATTAGATATACGAGGTTTATGTGTAAGTTCCAGGAGTGAGTATTTTAGATGAATTTCGTTAGCATTCATCTGCTTTAATCAACAATATCATTGTCTGATGAAAGTTAATGAACTTGAAACAATGTCATCCAGTTATTTTCCCTTTTACTGCCAGCAGTACCGTTGTATAAACATGACAAGACTTTACGACTGTTTCATGTAGCTAATACGTTTAAGTAATTTATTTAATTAATTTCTAAACTCTGTCACGGATAAAATCTTTAGGTATTTTCTCAAGAAGTTTTAAGCGTGTTATTATTCCCGTGTTTTAAACTCTCATAGTGTATCTCACCTCAATGTTTAGAAATAAGATTATTGCGGCTGGTGCTGCTGTTATTTTCGTGTGTGTACGTTGTTTATAGCATTTTCGTTTGGACTAAGTGGGAAAAAGCAGTGCTCGTAAGGACGAGGTAATATTATTATTATTATTATTATTATTATTATTATTATTATTATTATTATTATTATTATTATTATTATTATTATCATTATTATTATTATTATTAGATATAGAGGTGAGTTCTTAACTTTTGTATACGATTGCCACAATCCATCACTAAGGTAAACATAGCTGACGTAATCCATCACCACGGCCAACTTAATGACAAAAAGCGCAACTCGAAAGTAACTTATTTATTTTATATAAACTAAAAAATGAATTAGACTGACATTTATTTTATTTTGAACCTGTTGAAGGTAAAAGAGATGCCGAAATATTGTTACTTTCGAGTTGCGCTTTTTGTCATTAAGTTGGCCGTGGTGATGGATTACGTCAGCCATGTTTACCTTAGTGATGGATTGTAGCAATCGTATACAAAAGTTAAGAACTCACCTCTCTATCTATTACATTTCTGCTGAGTTACCAGTCCTTTATATAAACTATTACTATTATTATTAATAATAATAGTATTAATATTATTATTGTTTTGTTGTTGTTATTATATTAAAAATCACAGCTTATATTGCTGGGTGTGATGGAAGGTGTCAGCTGTCTACAACCAGCAGACTAAGGTGACATTTCTTTATTGGTCATGCTTCAAAAACCCTGCGAAGAATTCTTGTAGTTCCAAGCAATGATGATTCTTGTAGGTGTTCTACCTTCACACTTGCACCGATCTTTTTCAGCCATGTTGGTAGCTGAGTGCTGATACTTCCAAGTGCACCAATTACTATTGGTAACACGTCTATTATCTTCACTGACCACAGCCTTTGTATTTCCCACTTTAAATCATCATAGTTGTTTATTTTTTCTTCTTTCACATTGATCCTGTTGTAACCGGGGCATGCTATGTCGATTATCATACATGTTCCTTTTTGTTTATTCACCATATCAGTGTCCGGTTTCCGATTATTATTATTATTATTATTATTATTATTATTATTATTATGTTTTTTTTTCTTCTTTCTTCAAATTTTTTCCCATTTCTCGCCGAGTGTTTTCCGTACACCTAGGGCAGAGAAACTCGTTGTATGCATTCCCAATTTACACATGCAAATTCATAGGTAAAACATGTATTTAAGAAAAAAAAAATCATGAATGGATGTTGTTTTCACAGCGATAATGCTCTTCTTAGTACATGAGTCGTTCCAGTTAGCACGATTTTTTGCACCTCCTGTAGAGATGGTAAGCCTGGTATCATTTTCAAATAG
>NC_068981.1:187638009-187641662 GCF_001194135.2 Octopus bimaculoides
AACTTCGTAACCACTGATGCGTGCGTTTCTGGTCGACATCAGCTTGTTTGCTACGAGCCACATACTTGCCATGCAGAGGTTTCTCTTCCCATCTGCTAGCTAATTTTTCATGTGCTTTTGTCTTTGCAATTAATTTTATTTTCTTTGCAGCAGCAGTTGGCGCATTTCCTTCAACCTGATCAAGCTGGTGGGTATCTAAGAGTTCGGTAGCGAAATTTTTGCTCTCTTTCAGAATAGAGTGAAGTCTTTTCGGTCTTTCATGTTTTTCAACAAGTTTCAGCATCCAATCGTTGGTTGTTTCAAGGTATTTGGCCAGTCCGATTGTGGAAGAAGGTTATGAAAAAGAAGCTGCGCGATTTGAGAAGGAGTTCTGGAAATCCATCAGGGTCAGCAGCTGGGTTTCTGTCAACCTCAATATGGCCAGTGTTACACCTTCTTCACACACACACATGCATACACACACATGCGCGCGCGCGCGCGTTTATTCTGTAATGTTACAAATTCATTTCAAGGCGGCGAGCTGGAAGAATCGTGAGCATAAAATGCTTAACGGCATTTCGTCTGTCTTTACGTTCTGGGTTCAAATTCCGCCGAGGTCGATTTTGCCTTTCATTCTTTAGGCGTTGGATAAAATATGTACCAGTCAAGCACTGGGGTCGATGTCATCGACTTACACCTCCTCCGAAATTTCTGGTACAAGGTCATCTATTTCTGGGGAGGAGTATTACAAAAGCATTCGTAATCATATTTATGTTCATGAAATATATGTACTATTTAGTGTTGAAACTCACTTAACTAAGGAATACGTGAAATACCATAAATTCCATTCTTCGATTCCATGTATTATATTACTCTTTTCTACTCTAGGCACAAGGCTCGAAATTTTTGGGGGAGGGTGACAGTCGATTAGATCTACCCCAGTACGTATCTGGTACTTAATTTATCAACCCCTAGAGGACGAAAGACAAAGTCGACCTCGGCGTAATTTGAACTCAGAACGTAAAGACAGACGAAATACTGCTAAACATTTCGCCCAACGTGCTAACGTTTCTGCCAGCTCGCCGCCTTTTAATGTATTATATTACATTCACGCACATCCATAACAGCAATTCTATCGGTTTTATGACAACCTATATAACGGACCGTATCGAATATCTATGTTGAAGTATCTGTTATTTGACAGATTCTGTGGAATTATTGTCAATATTTAATACAGTAAAGACATAATAAATCTGGTGGTACAAATATGCTAATAAGGCCCTCTCCTTACATTAGTTTAAAGAGAATGGCACTATAAGTTCTCATTGTTTCAATGGTAGATAACTAGCAATTGTTGCTGTTTTGTTGTTTGACCAGATTAAAAAGACTTATGATAAAACAACGTTTAAACCTTGGCCATCGTGTCATTGTGTCAATCACTAAATTCTACAATGTTACCATCGGTTTTTAAAACGACAGGGAGATTTTGTTGTCATTTCTAGTACATCAGACTACTTCATAGAAGCTGCTTTATTTGTACAACGTAAAGTAGAAAATAATTTAAAAGATGATATTACGTTGATGTTACACTCTGAGGTATAAAGGATCATCTCCAAGATTAAAATTCAAGTATCCAGTTATCTTACGTTTGTGATGTTTCTAAATCCTACTCTTAAATCGTTTTCATTCTCCAGTTCTCTTATGATCAATTCGCTGTAGTAATTGAAGAGATCTGGTGACATAACACATCCTTATATAACCCTTCTCCTGATGCTAGCGTATTCACTGCATTCTCCATCCAATCTTTATCCACGCTTATTGGTTCCAGTAGAGGCTCTGCAAGATTTGGAAATATCACTAACATACCAGTTCCAGAAAACTTCGCCAATAAAATATATTACAGACTCAAATAAAATTGTTTGATATTTCCACCGAAATAAGAAACAGCACACAAGAAGTTATTATGGTTAGTCGCTTCAGATACAGAAGTGAATATACTTACTTTTTTACTGCTCTCTGGGGCTAAACTCCAGTTTCTGTGATATTGAACAAGTAAAAGATAAATCTCCTAGTCAATCGGATACGAGTGTTCCTAGAGTAACCTTCCTCACAGCTGGTCACTTCAAATGCAAAACTGAAAATGCTTTTATTTTTTTACTGCTCTCTGGGGCTGAATTCCGGTCTCCATGATATTGCGCAAGTAAAAGACAAATTTCCTAACCAATAAGACACAAGTTTTCCTCGGGTAACTTTCCTCACCGCTAGAATTAAATTCAGCTGCATAAGCCCGTGCGTCACAATCAATTTTACAGAGTTAACCACCGATTATAGCAGTAAAATGCACAACTCCATGGTAATTAAACTGAGAATTAACGTATGTTTGTGCTGTCCAGAGATCGTAGCACCTGTGACAGAATGCGAACTGGTGGCTTTTTTTATAAATGTCGCAAATCTATTCACTTGACTACCAATGTTCTGTGCACAAATACGAATTTATCATATCATTGTTGAATACCTTTTAGTGAATGGAAATGTATGTTTGTAAGCACTTAACACTAGAGTGGTTTCCTTTGATAACTCTTTTATTAAGCAACATATAAGCTATTTCAATATATAAACAAAATGAAGATGGCTTTCAAATTCGTCACTTGCTACGGAAACGTTTAGTTACTCGTTTCATCCGAAATGCTACTACAGAAATTATTTTCTAATCTTTAACTTAAGTTATCTCATAAGTTATGAGACGATGGCTCTGCTTGCGGCGCTACTTATGTCAAAAGCAGAAATTTTGGAGAAAGAACACAAGTCATTATTAAGTTATATAAATTATTTAGTTAACAGCTAATACAGTAAATATAAGAAATATGGTCACTATTTCATTCAGAATCGCAATATTCAGTCATCCAAAGACTATTATAATCTATCAGCAGTTCGAAAAACTATAGAAATTGTAAAAATATTATACAGTCTTTCAACAAAATTAAGTATGCCTTTTCTCCTTGATCTAACTATACTCTAAGCTGACCAATTAAGAATGACTCAGTAATTATAAGCCCATGTGAAAAGAACAAGTGTTTGCATTCTGTTTCAAGTTGTTTGCAAAGATGAATGCTAATTGAATAGAGCTTACATCGCCATTTTATTACATCAAGATACAAATTGTAAGCTTATAAATATAGATGTCGATTGTAAACTAAACATTCTGCTAATTGCAATTAAATAGAATAACTGATGTTCTGTCATTCAAATGAGGTTGACAGATTCTTTGGAAAAGAGGTTAACAAATAGACGTATGATTATTTCATCCGTCTTCAATCACCTCTTATGTTGATTCCGAATCCTTTTACATAAATATAAAACATCTTTAATTAAAATTAGATTAATCTGTTATACGATGATTATATCTCACAACGCATATGATACCGGTCATTGTTTCTGAGAATTCCTTTCCTCACCACCTCATTGTAACTAGTATATGTCAGTGTCATTCTTTCAGAATATAACCGATATGTGATATATTAAGAGGAATTTGATACAAATAAATTAAATCTGAAGCTAATATGTATGAAACATTACGTAGATACAAGATAAGGCCACAAAACCTTTTATTAACAACAATTTATATGCATATATATATAGTCACACACACACATATAAATATATATATATATATA
>NC_068981.1:187642220-187643578 GCF_001194135.2 Octopus bimaculoides
TATATATATATATATATATATATATATGAGGATTTACTTTTCGTAATGAGATAAAAGACCAAGGCTGTATATAATATAGAACATTTATAAATAGAATGTCTTATAGCTGTTTCCAGGATATTTATTATATCCCTTCATCGGAGACGGTGTGAGAGGATGATTAAGCAATAGTTAGTTTACATAAGATAGGAAATAGAGAGTGAATGTAGAGATATTGTATTTGTAAATCCATTGTTTAGGCAGAATGGTATATATATAAGATTCCAATACCTTGTGAGTAAAATCCAATTGTTTTAAAGATTAGTCGTTGCCTTTGTAAGTCCATTATTAAGATTCCAATACCCTATGAATAGAATCCAGCAGTCTTTGAAATCGGTCATACACTGAGTATAAACTCTGCATTTGGAATGACCAATTTCAAAGACTTCTGGTTTCTACTCATAGAGTATTGGAATCTTAATAATGGACTTACAAAAGCAACGACCAATCTTAAAAACAATTGGACTTTACTCACAAGGTACTGGAATCTTATATGTATACCATTCTGCCGAAACAATATATTTACAAATACAATATCCCTACATTCACTCTATATTTCCTATCTTAACTAAACTAACTGTTGCTTAATCATCATCTCACACCGTCTCCGATGAAGGGATATAATAAATATCCTGGGAACAGCTGTAAGACATTCTATTTATAAATGTTCTATATTATACACAGCCTTGGTCTTTTATCTCATTACGAAAAGTAAATCCTTATATTCACACGAATGCCCGCACAGGTCGCCACTGCATAGTACCAAGGTTACTGTCCACTGCATCTCACATAAGAACAAGGTATTGCAACAGCCTCGATTTCAGAGGACCTCAGCTCTTTAATGCCCTTCTAAAACAATTGAGAGACCTGCAGGACATGGATATAGAGGTCTTCAAAACAAAAAATTGATGCCAAAGTTTGGTACCAGTCCTTCCAGTATTTTCTATATGTAAATTATTACATATCTCTCCCGCTTGCACTCCAGGGAGTAGAGACTTAGTGCCTTCAGTCGCTCTCTGTAGTTCATCTGCAGGACTGTGGCGATCTTTTTTGTATAGGGACGCTATATATATATATATATATATATATATATATATATTTCAGACACATACATATATATATATATATATATATTTACATACATTTTGATACAGTTTTATACGCACACTTAAATATGTGTTTGTGTATGTATGTATATATTACGTATCTATATGTATCTATATATATATATGTGCGTGTATATGTATATATATATATATATATGTGTGTGTGTGTGTGTGTGTGTGTGTGTGTGTGTGTGTGTGTGTGTGTGTGTGTGT
>NC_068981.1:187649814-187652343 GCF_001194135.2 Octopus bimaculoides
TATATAATATATGTATGTATATAAATATACCTATATGTATATATATGTATATAAATATACCTATATGTATATATATGTATATAAATATACCTATATGTATATATATGTATATAAATATACATATATGTATATATATATATGTATATATATGTATATACATATATATGTATATATATACATACACATATATATATGTATACATATGTTTATATATATACATATATATATATATGTATATATATATGTACATATATATGTATATATATATATATATATATATATATATATATATATATATATATATATATATATATAGGTTATGAGCGGTAATGGTGTCAGTTAGACCCAGAGGTTTCAGGTAATGCTGAGTTAGTGCTATGGATAGACCATAGTTAAGCTCCAGGTTCGGTGATTATGTGAATAAGTGGTCCAACGTAGGTCATATATCACCATGTGAATATAAGGATTTACTTTTTGTAATGAGATAAAAAAACCCCATCGCTGTGTATATTTTAGAACATTTATAAATAGGTCTTACAGCTGTTTTCAGGATATTTATTATATCCCTTCATCAGAGACGGTGTGAGAGGATGGTTAAGCAATAGTTAGTTTAGATACGATAGGAAATAGAGAGTGAATTTAGGGATATTGTATTTGTAAATCCATTGTTTTGGCAGAATGGTATACATATAAGATTCCAATACCTTGTGAATAAAATCCAGTAGTCTTTAAGATTGGTCATTGTATTTGTAAATCCATTATTAAGATTCCAATACTCGATCAGTAAAATCCAACACTCTTTGAAACTGGTCATTTCAAATACAGAGTTTATACACAGTGTTATTGAATCAAGGGTTCTGCCGGAGCCTCGTGGAGCTTTAGGTGTTTTCACTCAATAAACATTCACAATGCCCGGTCTGGGAATAGAAACCGCGATCATATGAGCGCGAGTCCGCTGCCCTAACCACTGGGCCATTACGCCTCCCTGTTTTTAATAAGAGTAACAAGCAATAACAAATAGAAGTAATAACTTTTAGTTTTAATAAAAGCTAATATTTCCTAAATCTAAATATTTCATTTGAAATTTTATTCTTAACTGAAATATTTTAAGTAATTTTTTTTATTCTGTACTTTATAAGATGTAATAAGTTGTCCTCAAGTTTTCCCATTATTTTCCTGAATTATATATAAAGTCGTCCACATCGCGTGAATGCGGAGAGGTGAAGGGTTCTGGGGATCCATTTGTAATTAAATTACAAGGATTCTGTTCGTTCCTTCGGTGGGTTATCGTGTCAAAAACCAATTTCTATAGCTTCGGATCACTCCACGCTTTGTTAGTAGTACTGTGTGTTGATGTCCGTCGAATGTATTGCATATATTAATATAAACATATAGCCTTGTCACGCAGTGTGCAACACTGATTACGTATAGGAATTTGTGTAAGTTCACAATTTTTGCAGTCTATGGAATATATGTTACGCCAAACGAAGGTAATGCATTTGATAGAAGTATTGCATCCTCATTGTAAATCGACGGAGACCCACTCCGCTATAAATTTATATAATACACAGACATGGTTAGATACATTTATATACAAGCATTTATATTTACAGGCATACATACAGGCATTTATATACACAGGCATACATAGATAGATTTATATATAAAGAAATAAGATACATTTATATACATATATCCATATGTATGCATATACACATAGGCAAATAGACATGTATGCGTGTGTTTATAGATATATATATGTTTTTCTCTTTTACCTAGAAGAATAAAGAATAGAAAGTCCTTAGTATAATAAGATATATTTGAAAAATTGAATAGAATGGCTTTTCTGATAATTTTCCACTCTGATAATTAAATGTTCACCTAATAACTAATGAATATATAATTATTAAAGAGGGAAAATCATCAGAAAAGCAACTTTTATTCATCTTTTCAAGTATACCTATCTATCTATCTATCTATCTATCTATCTATCTATCTATCTATCTATCTATCTATCTATCTATCTATCTATCTATCTATCTATACATACATACATACATACATACATACATATATGGCGCAGGAGTGGCTGTGTGGTAAGTAGCTTGCTTACCAACCACATGGTTCCCTCATAGTTCGCACTGTGTGGCATCTCGGGCAAGTGTCTTCTACTATAGCCTCGGGCCGACCAAAGCCTTGAGAGTGGATTTGGTAGACGGAAACTTAAAGAAGCCCGTCGTATATATGTATATATACGACGTATACATATGTGTATATGTTGTGTGTCTGGTGTGTTTACGTCCCCGTAACTTAGCGGTTCGGCAAAAATGGCAGATACAATAAGTACTAGGCTTACAAAGAATAAGTCCTGGGGTCGATTTGCTCGACTAAAGGCGGTACTCCAGCATGGCTACAGTCAAATGACTGAAACAAGTAAAAGAGTATGTATATATACATGTATATACATATGTATATATATATCTATATATATATGTATATATATGTATGTATATATATATATATATATAT
>NC_068981.1:187654593-187657207 GCF_001194135.2 Octopus bimaculoides
AGAGAGAGAGAGAGAGAGAGAGAGAGAGAGAGAGAGAGAGAGAGAGAGAGAGAAACAGATAGATAGATAGATAGATAGATAGATAGATAGATAGATAGATAGATAGATACACATGTACATATATGGGCCTCCGAATCTTGTGATTCTGTTTCTGTACTGCACTTAATTCTGTCAACGACCTCAAAAGAGACAGTTGTAATGAACATGGAAGAAGTTCTAACACTAAAGTAAATGATGTTTTTACAATGGAAAACCTTCCTACATTATCTGAAATGATGTACAGCGACTCAATGTACACTTCATCTAGCATGGGAAAATTAAATTACAGCATTTAAGGCTGGATGCGCACTTAATTGTAGGATGTAAGATGCATCACTTTTAATTTCATTAGTGTAAATTATTTTAAGTAAATGGCGTTTCTACTTAACTAATTACTGAACACATTACTAGTGACTTGCCAGTGAAGTGGCTTTTACGTGGACAGCCGACCTGCTAGAAATAACAGTAACATTTTCCTCATGTTAATCCTACCGCTTTAAAAATAAAATACATTGGATATAGTATTGTCAAAGGTGCATTATGCACGAAAGAAATCAGAATGATCGCGTCTGAAATGCATTTGATCATTTGCCTGCTTTATCAGGGTTGAATTGTTACTATACATCATCATCAACAGCAACAGCAGCAGTAATAGCAACAGAAGCAACAGCAGCAGCAGCAGCAGTTACAACAACAACAACAACAACAACAACAGACAAAATAGAGTATGCGGGGATCAAATTTATATTTAATCGCTGAATCTTTTACTGGTTTCAGCCATTTGGTTGTTCCCTGAAGATTTCAATTAGCCAGGGCTTATAACCTCTAGTTTTCAGTTAACAATCATATATTACTCAGTAGAATCGATATACTTAATGGAAACATGTCTTCAATGAAATAACTTAAATTTAAATTTTATACGGTACACTTACTTTTTTTATTGAAATTGCTAAGCAAAGAAAGCGCTTGCAGTGGATTTAAATGCAACACACTTTGACAGATAACATGATTATTTTATATGTACGTATATTGAGTATGTTATCACGATTAAATCTTACTCCAAGCTTTTAGTACATAGTTAGCTAGATTATATGTTATATTAACATTTTAATAACACAGTAGAATAAAAAGTGCCTTTATTATCGCCCAAAGGCTCTTAATTGGTGTTGTTTGGTGAAGATTCCATGTAGCAAAATAGATAAGAATTTATCGCAAATAAAAGATGATCTGATATGGATTCCAGGCAACTAGTGTTGAATTATTGTAGAGGAAATTGTTCAGTGCATAATCTATATACACAATAAATCGCCTCCAGTGGATTTAAACTCAAACTATATTAGCTGATATTCCAGTACCTTATCAAATAATATGGTATGAAAACATTTATTTCCTGTGTCTGTTTTATAGAATGCTACACAGAATGAATAATAATGGAAAAAGAAGTCTACCGGTTTGGGATATATTATTGACTAAGGTATCGAGAAAGAATTTCAAGAAGATCGATTATGTACCGTGTATATAAAAATAATGGCAGTTTAACTACCTCATCCTAAAATTGTTCTTTTGGTTATATTACTTTCAATTATGAGTTTAAGTGAAATATAAACTGAATGAGTATTTACGAAGATTATAATCAATGAATAAATTTTGGTCAATATTCAGTCATTAGACTTCATAAAAAATGAAACCGGAAAAAGGCTTTATCTCAAAACCTACGTCTCAGAAAGGGAAGGAGACATTGGAAACTTGCATAATTCTCAAAAGCAGTGGTAGATGGAAAGACCTTGAACTGTGTTATATTTGTCTTGACAGTTATGGCATAGTTCCAGGGAACTTCATCTTGTACTACTTTTGAAAATCATGAAATTATGAAATCGGCTAATTGAATGTAAATAGAATCTAAGTGCATTTTCAATTTCTTCATGTGTGTACATATGTTTGTATATTTGTATATACATGCATATATATTCGTACATGTATGCATACATACATATGCATAATACATATATACATACATGCATATAAATATGTAGGCGCAGGCGTAGCTGTGCGGTAAGAAGCTTGCTTCCCAACAACATGGTTCAAGGTTCACTTCCTCTGTGAGGCACCTTGGGAAGGTGTCGTCTACTATAGCCACCGACCGACGAAAGCTCTGTGGGTGGATCTAGTAGACGAAACTGAAAGAAACCCGTCATATATGTATATATATATATATATATGTGTGTGTGTGTGTGTGTGTATCTGTGGCTTTTTGTCTGTGTTTGTTCTCCTCAACCATCGTTTAACAACAAATGTTGGTGTGTTTATGTCCCTGTAACTTAGCGGTTCGGCAAAAGGGGCCGATATAATAAGTATCATTTCTACAAAAAAATAAGTCCTGGAGTGGATTTCTTCGACTAAAAAGCCCACCCCATCCCAATAAGGCGGTGCTCCAGCATGGCCGCAGTGAAATGTCAGAAACAAGTAAGGGAGACACGAGAATAAAAGAATATATATATATATATACATATATATATATATACATATACACATATATATATATACATATATATACATACGTATATATATATATATA
>NC_068981.1:187659214-187660840 GCF_001194135.2 Octopus bimaculoides
ATAACCTCGGGCTCACCAAATCCTTGTGAGTGGGTTTCGTTAAGGGAAACTAAAAGAAGCCCGTCATATATATATATATTTATATATATATATATATATATGTGTGTGTGTGTGTGTGTGTGTGTGTGTATGTGTGTTTGTGCGTGTGTGCGCTTGTGGGTGTGTATGTGTGTCTGTGTTTGTTGTCCCACCATCGCTTGACAATCGATGCTGGTGTGCTTACATCCTCGTAACTTAGCGGTTCGGCAAAAAAATACCGATAGAATAAGTACTAGGCTTACAAAGAATAAGTCCTGTGGGTGAATTTGTTCGACTAAAGGCAGTTCTCCAGCATGGCCGCAGTAAAATGACTGAAACAAATAAAAAAAAAGAATATATATAAGAATATATATATATATATAAAACACACACACACACACACACACACACACACACACACACACACACACACACACACACACACACACACACACACACACACACACACACACACACACACATATATATATATATATATATATTATATATATATATACACAAGCATATATGGGTACAGGACGTCACCAACGGTGCAAATAGCATGAAATACGTAAGGAACGAGAAAAAGTTGGAGAACAGGACATTTCGAACATTCAACGTCAATATGAGTCTTCAAAGACAGTTACTCTTATAAATTCTGAAATAAAATTAAAGATTTATGGAGGGTCAAAGCTGGGGACAAAAGAATGACAGTGGAGACATACAAGGCAAACGAACGAAAACAAATATGGAGGGTCGTTAGACCAGAACGTGAGGAAAATAGTGATCGCTGGGAGAAACATTTTTTGAAAAGAAAAAATATAGAAGGGAAAGAGAAAACACGTCTGTTAATTTATACGAACGTGCAGGAAAAGAAAGATGAACGAGAGAAAGAGAAAAAGAGAAAGAAGAAGAGAGAGAGAGACAGATGAAAACGGCGAAGGAGGGAGTTTTTTCCTCACCTAACCGTCTTTCTTTTCCTGCACGGACGTTTAAGCGAGCGGGCCGTGTTTTTCTGTCTCTCTTCTACCTTTTCTCTATTCATAAAAATGTTTCTCCCAGAGTTCACTACTTTCCTCACGTTCTGGTCTAAGGACCCTTCATGTTTGTTTTCGTTCGGTTTCCTTGTATGTCTCCACTGTCATTTTTTTGTTCCCAACTTTGACCCTCCATAAATCTTGAATTTTATTTTAGAATTTATGGGAGCAGCTGTCTTTGAAGATTCATATTGTCGTTGAATGCTCGAAATGTGGAATAGATAGCCAACCAACAACTGATGAAGGGTCTTTTCTCTCTGTTAATTTGTCCTGTACCCATACATGCATATATATATGTATATATATATATATATATATATATATACGTGTGTGTGTGTGTGTGTGTGTGTGTGTGTGTGTGTGTGTGTATATGTGTGTGTATATATATACATACACATATGTATATATAAATACACACACACACACATATATATATATATGACGGAACGATTGGAAGCTCAGAGAAACTTCTTTTGAGTGTAACAATGGTTCTGTAACACTTTTTTGTAGATAAACTTATTGTCGATTTAACATGTCGATTTAACATGTATATATATATATATATATATAT
>NC_068981.1:187663711-187669175 GCF_001194135.2 Octopus bimaculoides
TCTCTCTCTCTCTCTCTCTCTCTCTCTCTCTCTCTCTCTCTCTCTCTCTCTTACCCCACTTCACGTATATATATACGTGTGCACATTAAAATACAAGTTCTAGTTGTATTTCATTTCAATTTTATTATCAATTAATAATTAATTTGTTTTGATTAATTCGTTTTGTCATAGATTGTGATATTATTGCTGACCTTATACATCACTACTATTATACATTCCTTGTCTTTTGTCCTTTGCAAGAAACAAAGAATATCATATTCAACCAACAGTACATTCTTTATGACAATGAAAATGTCTTAAATTGGTAGTTTAATGCGCTAGAAATAGCTAGAAATTTCCAATGAACCCATACTTTGTATTTGACAGAAACGAAAGGATGCATTTTTAAAAGCAGCCCTTGATATTTTTTGCATGAATGAAAGACGGAGTTGTCAATTTTGGAACCGATTTTGATCAAATCTATGCCACAATATTAATTACTGTGTGATAATGAAAAATTACTAATATTCCTATTGTAGCAATCTTATTTCATTATATTTAGATATGAAAATCCACTTTTTGACAAAAATAAATGAAACGATTTAAAGCTCAGAGAAACTTCTTTTGAATGTAACAATGGTGTTTGTTATACTTTTTTGCAGATAAACATATTGTCGATTTAACATGTCATAACATTTGCTTGTTTTTTTTTTTTTTACTGCTGTTGTAGTTGTTGTTATCGTAATACCGACATATGTTCTGATGCGATACCTAAATTTATTCTCAGCAAGATGAAGATGTCAACATTGATTCTGTTGCTGGCCTTCTTTCTCATCATGATGATGTTATTGCTGCTGACTCTGATGATAGGAATTATAATGAAGGTTTTCTACATGGCTTCAGAATAATAACTCATATAGGTAACGAGCACCACCACTGTACACACGAGTTCTTTCAATCATATATATTTATATGCATACATATAAACACACACACTGACATCCACACGCACACACACACACACACACACACACACACACACACACACACACACACATATATATATATATATATATATATATATATATATATATATATACATTAATCATATTCCTGTACAACAAAGTTGCTCAGTAATGCAAGCACGAGAAACACGTTTATAGCTAATACGCACATTTCAGATATGCAAACCATAATTCCTTGTCTCACGTATCACTTAAAACCTTTTCCTTCTGCCAAATATCCAAATAAATCAATCTTAGAAGCTTTACTAAATCCCTCATTCAAAAGACAATCACCGATTCTTCACAAAGAAAACAGAAAGCCGCATTCTAAATTAGTTTGAATTCATTACATTCACAGATTTGGTAAATGCAATGCATAATATATTTGTTGCAGAGTCGGTTTCTGTCTAATTCACAAGAAAAATACAGAGAAGAATATGGAAGATTGACATAAAATAATGATAATGGAAAGGAATTACATCCACTAAATTTTGATTTTCAGTTATTGTATGATACTTGAGAGAAGTGTGTGCAACAGAGACGTAGATACGAATACATCTGAATTGGTTACAAAGGACTCTGGAAAGGAATACATACCATCGTATGTAGTGTGATATGTTCCCATGTGAGCTGTATAAAATGGACGGATAAATTTATTTAGAGAAAGGTAGTTAGGTAGTTATAGGAGTAGTGGAAGATGGAGAAGCACTTATAAAATGTTATACGATCGACAATTGAATGTGGAGTGTTGTTTTTTTGCTGGTATATGGCACATATAGTGTGTCAGTTTGAGTGAGGAAGTATGTGATTATATGTGCGCAAGAAAGAGAGGAAGAAAAGAGTGGGGAGAGAAAATTGTTAGTTTATGTCAGTCAGTGACGGTGGTGCCGTGCTTATGACATTTGCTGCCACTCCTGTATCAGTGCAAAAGATGCAGTTGATGTTCAGTTTGACCGTTTATGGCGCAATGTTTGCAGTAGTTGCATAAATAGGAGGGAAATTTCGAGAGGATTTCAATCTTGGGGAAAGAGAGAGAACTGGACAAAGTGCTTAAGGGCGGAGGCTGAAAAGTGAAATATAATTTGAATGAGTGATTCGGTTGTGTCTAAGTGAATACATGAAACTTGCTATTCTGGAAGAACAGAAGTCGCTGTTATTGAGGAATTAATGAAGGGAATTAATAGAGAATATCTGTTTGATATTACAAAGTATTAGTGTGTAAATTAACGACAATCAGTCGAATGATCCCCTTCTTTTAGCTGCAGTCTTGTATATAAGTAATTACCGTTTCGAGTTTTAGCACTCATTAGGGCCGGTTATCCAGTTTTCATAGCCTATAATAGACCAAAATAACAACGCTCCCTACCCTAAATGGAAGGACACATCACGTGATCGACTTTGCTATCGGATGTTGTTATACATCGCTGGTTACAATGCGCCTTGCATCGGTTTTTAGCTTTCGAATGACACCACCCCACTTGACTAGAGGAGCAGGCCAGCGTTACCCCACGATCAGAAGGCGAGTTCATCACAGGGTGTATCCATTTACAGCTGAGTGGACTGGAGTAATTTGAAATGAAGTGTTTTGCTCAAGAGCACAACATGTCACCCAGTCTGGGAATCGAAACCACGGTCTTACTATCGTGTGTGCCATACGCTTAGCCACTAGGCCACGTGCCTTCACATACATATTATATACGATGCGATATTTAGAGCTATTTCGTGGCCTTTTCCTCTTGATAGAAGATTAACTGCTCAGTCTCATTTCTGACAGACACTCTCCACTAATGCCCCATATTTATTTAGAGTATATGGCATGAGCGACCTATTGAATAATTTTACTTATTCGCGACCTCAGGTGACGATATAACGATATATCGCTGTATATTATTTTTGAAGATTATTTTCTTTCTACCGTTATTATGTTAATATATTTCTTTTACTGTTTAGATATAGTTGAAATCTATTGCTCTAAATCTTATTGTTCTATAATTGAAATGTATTGTTTTAATTCCTGATATCATTATTTGAGGGATAATAGTATCATGCAACATTTAATATTGCCTTTGCATTTGCCCTTGTTATTACATTTATGTTTTGAAAGAAAATAAATCAATTGGTGTATTTCACATTGATCATTTATGTTCTTGCATAAAGCGTCTGTAGACAAATTCTCGGTGACCAATACTTTCGTTTAATGCCTCGCCACAAAATCTTTCTACTATTACACCGCTAACAAATATTTTATCACTATCTTCTATGATACTGTATAATCTATATCTGAAAACCTGGGTATTATATAATTTAAATTCTTGTTCCTTTGTGGCGAACACTATTTATAATTGGTAAATTTATCAATACCTTTCGGCTATTTTGCCTTCTTTCTTAGTGCTTCTCCCTTCTGTGTGCTCATCTTCAGATACCTAATTATGGACATATTTATGCATGCATACTTTCACGTTTCATTTGCCATCAATATATCTTCCAACTTATATCTTAAACTTTATTTTATCTTTCATCTGACACCGAATTGCTCTTCGTACCACTTGTCTGTAACTTTGAATCCACAAACGAAGTTAACTTTCCAATGCACTCTTTTGCCGATACAGTCGAACCTGCATCAATACTCTTTTTGTGTTAGTTTGCTGCATTCATTTAGGAGATGATTAATACTTTCGTCTCCTTTTCCACAGGTTCTGTGTTTGCTCTCAGTTTAAGTTTCATTAATCGTTCTCTTTATAAAATGTTTATAATGGTTTGTTCCTGAGCTGATATAATCAGCGGTTCAGTTTCTCGTTTCAGGTTTCTGTCCATCAACTACAACCAATGTTCTTTACTTCCAGCATCCTTGGTTTCTTGCCAGAATTATCCGTGTAATTTCTGTCTCTTTCCAGGTATTTGTCCCGTCGTACTCCTTTCCGTTCTTGAATTCTCGCACTGTTACGGTGACTTCTTTGATATTTCTAACCGCAGATAATATATTTCACTACGCACAGCATAGTTTTCCAAATTTAAAATCACAGTTCTTATAGAGTTTTCTGCATTTAACTAACCGCTATCTCCTTCCTGAGTTTTTTAATGGAAACTCTCGATATCACTTTTAGGTTGTGAGTTTTGTATTATGAGTAATGTCCTACATCTTTTATCCAATTCCTTTAACTCTGTTTTTGTTCACTTTAGTCAAGGAACAAACTATCTCAACACCAGAAGGACCCATGTACTGCTAACTTCGATGACATAATCTCTATTTTGTTGTATTTCGAGCACTGTACCTGCCCAACGCTTCTACTCTACTCTTTGGAGCATTTCTCCTTCCATTAACTTATCATCTTGCTGCTCACTAAGCTACTTATATTCTTCATCATCAGCAATCTAATATTAACACATTATAATATCTTTATGTTATCAGATTTAATCTTTCTATCTCTCTTCATAATTTAAACAGCGAACCTATTTACTCCTACACTGCAACAACAATATCCTTACTAAATATTCTTACTGCTTCAATAAGAGAATCCATATTGGTGCATTGTCTGAGAACATATATGTATAGCAGATGATTGATTTTCTAGCTAGTCCAGAGGCAAGTCTTATTATATCAGTAAGCTTGTCGGAAGAATTAACACAATTGCGAAAAGCTATGGTAAAGCATCATCTCCCTATTTTCACACTTCCCAATGATTTTCTTCTGTATTTTAGTCCTATTTCCAGAGATTTCATTTCTTAAGAAAATACCCGTCAAGCTTCTCACCACGAGTGTCCTTAAGCCCTCAAAATCGAACAGTTGTGGTACATTATGTCACGCTTTCTTGTAACCTACCCCACAACCAGCGAATTTCTTTCTTATTCGTACCTCACTTCATATCCTACTTTCGATATACAACAGATTGGAAGTTCCTCTCGTTTTACTTCTGCACCCCTTTTGTCCATCTGTTAATGGTTTCTCCTACTCAATAAAACTATGCAAGTCAACTGCTATCGAGCAGGTTGGTAATTTCCAGATCAATGGCAAGCAATAATAACTACCGACTTCCACTTACTTTTCTTTGTTCATTTGTATTAACATTTTCTCCTTTGCCTTTATTATTATTATCATTATTATTATTATTGAGTGAGAGAGCAGTTAATGCCATCAAAGAGACACTGGGGTAAAATATACGAAACCCAGTATACCCATCATGACTACCTGTCTGATAAGCGTACACAAGGCATATGCATCACAACCATATGTGCGCGACAGAGTACAGTGTTATTAGGGACAGCTAAGATACTATTATTATGATTATTATTATTATTATTATTATTATTATTATTATTACTATTATTATTAGACGATACGCTCTTCGTATTGTCTATTTACCGTTGTGAAGAGTTACGTTAATCCTTGAAAGTGTTATTATTATTGTTATTATTATTGTTATTGTTATTATTATTACTGCTGTTGTTATCATCCTCCTCCTCCTCCTTCTCCTCCTCCTCCT
>NC_068981.1:187669359-187672428 GCF_001194135.2 Octopus bimaculoides
TCATTATTATTATTATTATTAATGTTATTATTATTATTATCATCATCATCATCATCATCATCATTATTATTATTATTATTATTATTATTATTATTATTATTATTATTATTATTATTAATATTATTATTATTATTTTGTTCCTAACTTTTATTAATTACGTTAATGGAGTAGATTGAATTTCTGTTCAATATCTATTATTCTGACGGTAGACGAATTGAAATCTGAAATGTTCTCTGTTGCCAGCTTCAGAAGAAATATTTTCATGATACAGCATTCAGTTCTTTGAAACATCGAAATTCAGGAGCTCAGAAGCCCCAATATCTTCCAGAGAACATGGTTATGCAATGGTGATTGGCGTCAAACATCTCCTGAAAACTACTAATCACATGGATAAAAGGTCCTTTCATGTTATCCCTACTATCTTCAATATATACTACGAAGATCTAAAAGAAAGAATCTAAATAAAATACAATTAATTTTCCGAAATAACATTTAAATCAAATCTCCTATATTTTCATTGACTGCTGAGGGCGTGATCCGTGCACAGAAGGTGCCACAAGAAAACGATAATCGCATAAAGGTTTCGTTGTATGTACATATTTTGGCGCTAGTCCACTTGTTTGTCGTCATGTGATTCGGATGATGAAACAGTATGTGATTGTTGGAAGGATAATAACGGAGTTAATAGCAAGGCAATTGTTTTCTTTTAAATGAAGCAGGTTTGCACACCACACATTATTGACGAAACTCAATGGAGATCTCGACGTAGAAGATTATGAAGACGGGTAAAATAGTCTGTTGGATATGTTGGAGCTAATTATCCCAATAGTCAGACTAGCTACACTTCACAAAACGCTTCTAGTGTCATTCCGTGTGTTCAATGAGCCAGACTGTGGTTTCTGTGTACAATCCACCCGAGGTCCCTCTTCACTTGCTGAAGTAATTTTCAACCATAAACCCCACGTTTTGAGATATGTAAGCTCCCTGCACAGTGTTTAACAGATCTATGAAAGCCCAAAGTGTTGACTGCTGTTTTATGGAAACATTGAAAAGTAGCCACAGATGAAATCTGAGTGTTAGATGATGCACCAAGGTGGATGATGTCATAGCAACGTTTATTCTTGACAAACTACACAATCCATACAATACATACACAAAATGATATCGTTTTTATATTACATATCTCTTGTTGAGAGTATGTGATAAATTTGTATCGTGAACTTTACGATGGAAAAATTAATTAAAATGTTCCATAATAAAATAACATGTTGCTATTTTATGTCTTGCTTATTTCTCGCCTTTTTTGATGTTTTATATGTGAAAAATTAATGATGCTCAGCATAATGGTTGGAGTGTTTGACTCATAATCATAAGCTCATTTCCTGTAAGTTCAATTCCTGGATCGGGCGTTGCGTTTTGTCCTTAAACAAAGAGAATTTTATTTCTTGTTGCTCCGGTTTACTCAGCTGTAACAAGTTCCAACCGATAACAAGAGCAGCCCTCTCCTTTTTGTGGATATTCTGCTAGGCCCAAACTTCTTGACCCAAGAAGGTGTTTACATCTGTTCATGTATATACAGACGACTATACCAATTATCGAGCGCAGGTACGTATTCTCGAGTCATACTCGTTCACTGGTGACCACTGGCTGGATGCATTAGATCTCTTTCTTTGTTTTTACTTCTTTCCGTCATTAGACTGCGGCCATGCTGGAGCATTGCGCTGAAGAGTTTTTAATCAAAGGAATCGACTCCAGTATATATTTTTAATCCGGTACTTATTCTATTAGTTATTTTTTTGCCGAACTGTTAAGTTACGGAAACGTAAACAAACCATCACCGGTAACAAGCGGTGGTGGGGGACAGACAGACAGACACACACACACGCGCGTACACACACACACACACACGCACACACACACGCATACACGCGCACACATATATATATTTAAGGCTTTGGTCTACCCCGAGGGAATAATATAAACACTTACTGAAGGTACCATGCAGTGGGACTGAACCCACAACCATGTGGTTGGGAAGCATGCTACTTACCACACAGCCACTCCAGCGCCTACAGAAATATTTTCTTAGAATTTCTTGTCTCTACATAACAACATAACAGAGGGAACAGAACTGACTTTTAAACCTGCTAGAAATACCAGTCACATCACCTCGAATCACCGTTTTAAAAAGTTGATGCATCTCAAGACGCGCGACATCTTAAGGATAGATAGGATAAACACTTTCGGAACATCTATAATCTTCGATCTAATCAATCACAATTGAACCAGACCAAGACAACCACAACAAGAAGAACAAGATCAACAATAACTAATAGGAGTTTCTAAACTGTTTTTATCAACAAAAAAAACCTACAAAAGAAAACAAAAAAATGTAGCAACAAAATATCCCCTTTTAGACGCCAGCGAAAGGTATATTTATTGAGATTGATGTCTTATTAGTCTCCTTACAGTTCTATAGAACTCTCGTTCTGTTTCGTTACATCTACCTCTCTCTCATTGTCTCACTTTCTTTCTTTTTTATCTCCTCCTTTCCTCCTCTCTCTCACTCTCCGCCTCCCTTCTTTGGCTGTGTGGGAATTCGATAAATCTTTGTCGAAACCTGACACTTTACTAAGAGGGACTGTTGTTGTTGTTTTTGCTATTGTTGTTGTTGTTGTTGTTGTTGTTGTTGTTGTTGTTCTTCTTCTTCTTCTTCTTCTTCTTCTTCTTCTTCTTCTTCTTCTTCTTCTTCTTCTTCTTCTTCTCCTCATCATCACCATCACCATCATTACTTACGCGGTAAGATGGCAGAATTGTTAACACGCGAAGGTTTTTCGCCTGTCTTTACGTTATGAGATCAAATTTCGTCGAGATCGACTTTACCTTTCGTCATTGGGAATCGATAAAATAAAGTACCAACCAAACACTGTGGTTGTTGTAAGCGAGTGACCCCACCCACTCAAAATTTCAGACCCTGGGCTTTTAGTAGAAAGGATTATTATTATTATTATTATTATTATTATTATTGAGTGAGAGAGCAGTGCATGCCATCAGAGTGGCACTGGGGTA
>NC_068981.1:187672438-187676902 GCF_001194135.2 Octopus bimaculoides
ATTGAGTGAGAGAGCAGTGCATGCCATCAGAGTGGCACTGGGGTAAAATATACGAAGCCCATTATACCCATCGTGACTACCCGTCTGATAAGAGTACCCTAGGCGCATGCATCACAACCATATGTGCACGACATGGTGATCTCATATCAAGATAAACAGCACATGACCTCGCAGGTGGGGCCCACACAGAATTTTCTTCAGGTCGAGTAGCCCATCCCGCTCAAAAGGTCCCTGAATAAGGTTTGTTTAAGGATGTTGAGCAAAACACCCATGTTTCTAAAGGTGAATTATTCAAACCCCAAAGAATTCCTCTCAATACATGGCTATGATGCTCCCCGCCCACTTCTGCTCATGATCAGAGATGCACATATTGTCAGCCACTAAGGGACATGCTCAACTGGTTAAGGTCAAACAACTGACAAGCAAAACAATGGTATTAAACAGAATATTTGCTGTAGCCCATCTTTTATACCAAGACAAAACAATGTACATGATTACACTTCCAATCAATTAAGATCAGAAGCCATGAGAGCCATTGCCTGGTACTGCATCCGGGCATTTATTAGTATTATTTCAATTATTATTTGTAGTAGTAATAGTGGTACTATTGAATATAAAATGAGCTAAATTGATTTTGTGTAATAGAGTTCCTTATTGGTGTTTTCTCTACAGTTGTATGTGCTGTTTAACCCCAGGTCAGCCCTGATCGAACAGACATGAATAAAAGAATTCCAGTCATGACATAAAGCAACTCCATAAGAAAGTTATTAACACAATAGTGTCTAATAAAGTGATTTCATTGGAAATTGATTCAGAATAGTTATAACGTCCAGTACTGTATACTAAATTTTACGATACAGTTTATTTCTCCAAATATACTGGGTTCAGTATTCTTTCATCAAATAGCCATCTAGTATGGTTTTACGTAAAGTGAAATTATAATCGATAAATGTCATAAGAAATATGGTTGGTTTTTCTCAAATTCTTGAATAACATTCGAAATCAATAATTGTGAACTAACGATGACAGTAAAATATAGAGGTAAAATGAAAGCGGACAGCTATTTATAGCAGAGTTACAGGGCTTAACAAAAGGGTATAAATAAACACGAGTATATTTTAAGAGTTGTAAACAAAATATCTCAGGAAAACAATTGTATTTGATATATATAAGAATGAAAGGATATATTTACTCTGTTTTTTACTCTCTTTTGCTTGTTTCAGTCATTTGACTTTGGCCATGCTGGAGCACCGCCTTTAGTCGAGCAAATCGACCCCAGGACTTATTCTTTGTAAGCCTAGTACTAATTATTCTATCGGTCTCTTTTGCCGAACCGCTAAGTTACGGGGACGTAAACACACCACAATCGGTTGTAAAGTGATGTTTGGGGAGAAAAACACAGACACACAAACACACACACACACACACCCACATGTATATATTCACATATATATGTGTGTGTGTATGTATGTATGTATTTGTGTATGTGTGTGTATATAAACACATATATATATAAATATATAAACATATATGTATGTATATACACGCATATATATATATATATATATATATGTGTGTGTGTGTGTATATATATATATATATATATATATGAGGTGCAATGGTTAGGGCAGCGGATTCGCGGTCGGAGGATCGCGGTTTCGATTCCCAGACCGGGCGTTGTGAGTGTTTATTGAGCGAAAACACCTAAAGCTCCACGAGGCTCCGGCAGGGGGTGGTGGCGACCCCCGTTGTACCCTTTTGCCCCAACTTTCTCTCACTGTTTCTTCCTGTTTCATGAGTAACGCTGCGATGGACTGGCGTCCTGTCAAGCTGGGGGAACACATACACCATAGAAACCGGGAAACCGGGCCTTTTTAAGCTTTAAAAGGGCGCATAATAATAATGATATATATATATATATATATATATACACAGACACACGCACACGTCTTCCCTTGCAACTTGCAGTCTTCTCTAGTCTGTTAACATCTTATCAGAAGTCAATACGCTGATGTCGACAATGTAAATCGTATTTAAAAACATCATGTTAAAAACAACAAAAATATAATCCAATTAATAATTAAAAATTGAAGTACAATCGATGGAATTAACTTTTTGTCTCCATTTTATTCAATGAACAATATTCCAGATTTGGAAGTTTAGATGAAATGCATTCGTTTGAGAAACAAGTAAGTCGAATAGGCTTAGATTCAATCGAAAATTTGGCTGAGAAGGAAAACATTGACTAGATATGCAACGTTTGTTTAGTAGTGTATTAGGTACAAGATAAATTCTAAATTGAGTGATGAAGCAGTCGCTTTCTTTAAAAGCGGATATGAAAATAAGTTTCCTAATTTTTGAATGTTTTAATGTTGATAGTTACAAGAATCTTTGAATTAAGCGTAAAAGAGAGTGATATTTTAGAAGAGAATTAAGAATGATTAAATTTCGGTGTAAACATTCCAATGCCCTTTCAAAATACAGTGTCTGTGGAAATGAAATTAAAAAAACGAAATGTAACCAATTTTTCGAATATCTGATAATTTCTAAGATCTTGAGTCTTGGCAAAATTCTAGTTCCCGCCTATTGAAAGTATATAAGTACTTTGCTCTATGCGGTGAGCTTCAGTTCTCTTGTTTGTGAAAAACCAAATACACATACACACAAGTATACACAAAGGAGCAAAATGAATAATCTTTTTCTAGATAAAGTTCACAACTATCGTAGAATTGTAGGATATAAGCTGACACATAACGAACCAACAGCTGAAGCTAAGGTGAATCTCTAAATCTGCGGTGAGCGTAATCACTTTTCTTGCTTGAATATACTGGAAACCCGAGTAAACGATAAATTAATATTTCTTAATCACTATATATATATATATATATATATATATATATATATTGCTTTTTATCCGTAGCACATGAAGAAAAAAAAAGACATATTTGAATCTTCTTTAAGCTGCACGAAGTTTTATGTAGTCTACATCTAAAAGTAAGGTTTCCTAAATTACATCAATCTATATGTTTAGCTAATTCTCCACAAAAATATATGTATTGATTAGACTGAATTTATTTGTTTGCGATTATTTTACATCATTGTTAATGCTTCGAAAATATCGAAACTATTTTTTATTGATATGAACTTAACATAAGGCGGTGAGCTGACAGAATCGTTACCATGCCGGGTAAAATGCTTAACGGCATTTCGTCCGTTTTAGCTTTCTTAGTTCAAATTCCACAGAGGTCGACTTTGCTTTTCATCTTTTCGGGGTCGATAAAATAAGTACCAGTTGAGCTCCGTGGTCGACGTAATCGAGTTACCCCTCCACTGAAACTGCTGGTCATGTGCCAAAATTGAAGCCAACGTGAACTAATTTCTGTTTCTAACAGGCAAAAGAAGTGAAATATCGGTGGATAAAGTATACAACAGGTACTTTATTTTTAAAGTTTCCTGCGAGAAGAAATGCAAAGTCGACCTCCGCGGGATTTGAAATTAGAACGTAAAGACCGAGAACAAAGATATTTTTTTCTAGGCTCAATCGATTCTACTAATCCTCCGCTGCTAATCTATGAACTACTAATACAAACAATGTATAATCATAATTATTTGTTAGGTAAATTATTAAGGATTACGATGAGTTAAGATCTTGGCTATTGTTTTGAATTTATGCAGGTATATTATGAAAAGAGCTTTTCTTTAAAAGATCGTTTCTAAAACCATTCATGGGAGCTTCAATATTTTTCATACAATGTGCCGGCAACAAAGTAAATGATAAATTGCCGCAAGACAGCAATAACACTGTGTATTCTGAATTGACAACAGGAAAATGTCATCATGTAAGACCAAAAGTGAAGTTGTAAGACGTCTTGAAGCGAAACCCCTCGCCCTGAACTAAAGAAGTTCAATAATGACATCATGGATGGAAAATCATTCAAAGGATTTTTCACATTTTGGCTACGAATTCTTTGAGCAACACGGAAAAGTTAAAGAGCCGCAGAATCGTCCAGCAAAACAGATGAGACATGTTACCATCACAAAAGACTCAAGAACTATATCATGCAGGGAATCTTATTGAATATTTCAGTTAATCATGGGTCTCAACAGTCACCTGTGTGTCTAAGTATGTATAAATATACACACTTAAACATATATAGTCATATATGTATGCATCCACACGCACACATATACATACGCATAGATGTATGTACATACATGCGTGCATATACGTATGTATACATACAAATGCATAGATACACACACATATATACATACATATATATATGTATATATATATATTATATTATATTATATATATATATATATATATATATATATATATATATAATGCATTTAGGTAAATGAAACGAGAATGAGTGGCCGCTGGATCGTACTTGAACAACAAATATAAAAAAAGGAGTATAGTCTATAACATACAAGATCAATTCTTGATTTATTCAAATT
>NC_068981.1:187677471-187681753 GCF_001194135.2 Octopus bimaculoides
ATATATATATATATATATATATATATATATACACACACATACACAACACACACATATATGCATACATATGCGTTTGTATATATTTGTACATATATGTATATTTTTATGTAGGTATATGTATATGCATTTATATATATATATATACACATACATGTACATAAATGCATATGTAAATATACAAATATACGCGTGCGTGCGTGTGCGTACATATGTGTGTTTGTGCGTGTATGTAAGTACAACGTGCATTAGAGCAAATTTGCTAATTTATTCTTTATTGATGTAACACAGCTCAATGTGTGCAGATTGTTTTCTGTTCTGTTTGTTTGGTCGTGTCTAGTGAGTATCGCTTATATTGAAATCGGAACAAGACGACGAGCATCCCTGACTGGAATAGATGAAGAAGAGACGATAATGGTGGAATCAATGGTATACGAGGTGAGGATATTAGTGGAGATCTATGACGACATTAGCTGCAATCAATACTTACTTCCTCATTCTCCCTTTTACTATTTCACTGACGCAATGCCAAATCTAATGTCAATTTAGATCTCGCCGTGGAGCTTACATTGTCTATTATTATTGATTATATTGATCTACAATTATGGGTGACATCACTGTTGTGTAGCAAACGCAGAGAAACAACTCTTCTTCTTTTTATTACACTGTGTATTGATTCCTGAAACCGGCCTATCCTGTCTTTATATCAGCATCATGAATGGATTGTGTGAAGACTAAAGACAGTGTTTGTTATATATGACAATATATAAT
Organism: Octopus bimaculoides; assembly: GCF_001194135.2. NCBI lineage: Eukaryota > Metazoa > Mollusca > Cephalopoda > Octopoda > Octopodidae > Octopus > Octopus bimaculoides. Next base: position 187,678,240 of record NC_068981.1, read on the forward strand.
AACTTGAAATAGTTTTCTTACAGTCGGTCAAGTAAGTACGTGCCTAAGTACATAACATCTTTGATCCTACATAAACCTATAACTTTGATTTGGTAGAAGAAAAAAACAAACAAACCAAAAGCCTCTCAACAAATGTCGGATTATACTTTATGGGAGTTATAAAAAAAATGTTTTCGCCTCAACAAACTTTCTGAGTGCTAACAAGTCAACAGGATTAAGGATTAAAGTGGCTTCATTTGGTGACTTTTCAAGTTACTTTTGATGATAATAGTACTAAAAAACGTTTATATAAATATTGATTCTTCTTCTTCTTCTTCTTCTTCTTCTTCTTCTTCTTCTTCTTCTTCTTCTTCTTCTTCTTCTTCTTCTTCTTCTTCTTCTTCTTCTTCTTCTTCTTCTTCTTCTTACGTTCTGAGTTCAAATTCTGCCGAGGTCAGCTTTGCCTGTCATCCTTTCGGGGGTCGATAAATCAAGTACCAGCGAAATGCTGGGGTCGACTAGTATCCTCCCCAAAATTTGAGGCCTTGTACCCTCGGTAGAAAGGATTATTATTATTATTATTATTATTATTATTATTATTATTATTATTATTATTATGAAAACTTTTCCTTGATATCTGCTGTGTTTACGCATTATCCACCGGACGCCACCCAGACACCTGATGGAGAAAAAAAACGCATATGATGTTTTTTTTAATACAATGGATGATTATAGGATTGAACAAAGTTTTTAAAGTAGCGCGTGTACATATAGGTGACAAATAAAAATGCTATAAAACTATTAAATACAAAATGATAGTGCTTTTCGTTGAATGTACAGAGTTTCTATAAGGTTTATTTTCCGTATTTCTTTTAAACATGGTTTTCCTAGTCTATGAATAAGGAAAATAAAACACAATAAAGAAAACACAAAAATTAAAGTATTTAAAAAAATCAAAAATATCAAGTAGATTATTGCTGAACGATAACAGTTTTGCGCAAAGTAGCCGCCATCAGCTTCCACCATGGCGTCGAATCGTCTCTGAAACGCGGTTCATGCGTTTCTCGTTGCCTCCTGGGCTCTGAGAAGATCCTCGAACACCTCTTCGATCTTGGCCATCAGCTCAGCTTAGAATTGCAGGTAGAGTGGTTTGGATCTGTCTCAACCGCACTCAATGCAGAGAAATGTATGGTATTGCTATCGGGGGAATTAGGAAACCAGAAAATGGGGCTGGTGAAATCGTAAGATTTCTCCGACAATCACTTCTGACTGCTTTTGGAGGCATGGCAAGGCGGCGAATTCTGCTGCTGCACATATGGCCTATTTGTAGCGACCCTCTGCAGCTAGTTTTTGACCACAATCTCCAGCAGCTTCACATAGCTGTCTGAATTGATTGAGTCAGAAGCCCTGTTCAGAGATGCGGTGATGAACTCCGCCATAGGGAGGCAATCAGAATATCTACGGCGTTTCTTCTTGATCACAGTTTCATAATCTCCGTTGTACCAGTCCGTGCCATATCTACAGTGTTCACAGAATATTGAGTAGAAGTCACGATATGAGCATTTTGATACCCCGCGCGAATCATCTCGATGAAGTTATCTCATTTCCAATATTCAGATGACTTTCAGTCCTGCATGTTAGCTAATGTTTGCTCAAATGCAACTGTAATCTTTATGCTTTCAAATATCGTTGACTGTTTACCAATATATTAAGTTATCTCTCAAATCAGGTGACATTAAAATCGTAAATTTTCATCTCGACTATTCTGTAAAAATGTGTGTGTGAATTTATGTGTGTGTGTGTGTGTGTTTGTGTGTGAGTTTGCGTGTGTGCGTGTGTGCGTGTGTGTGTGTGAATCATTACTTTTTACATCCGCGTCTTTGTAGATGCATGCAACCAAGTGACTGCATCTGTTCCTTTAAAGAACCTCAGATGGAGAATCTTTGGGATGTCTTACACATTTTTATTGTGCCGGTAATAAATTGGGTTTGGAGAATGGGTTCCGGTTCGTTTGCAATTTTTTTTTTTTAATCCTGCAAATATGTGTGTATGCATGTATGCATGTATGCATGTATGCTTGTGTGTGTCTATATTTATGTGTGCATATTTATGTGTGTGCATATATTTATGTAAGTATGTATTTATGTGTCTCTATGTATGTATGAAGGCGTTGACATATGAAGAGTACTTAACGATTGATGTATAGAAAACACCATTGTATTTGATACATTGAATCGCTAACATGATTTAGGAGTATTGAAATGTAAAACACGAGAATTAATTTGTAGAAATTGAGTGTAAAACCATAAAAATAACGACTGTAATAAAATATTAAAGACAACTTGCTGTAGAAGATATCAAAATTTATATGTTTTGCAGTTTTCATGTTTAATGGAGATGTTGCCGTTATTGAGTAGAATAAAATCAACATATACAACATTCTCTGTAATATTATCCTCAGAGATATTTGCAAAAAATTTATTGAAATATTTGCGATTCGAAAACAGAATAATATTTTCAGTGGCAATCATTAAATTCTAATTATCAAACTTAAAATGAAAAATAAATACGTATTCATTTAATCGAACATTATATAAGAAAATTCGATACAAAATGCTTCTTTTCTGACGTATGTTTTATAGGGAAAATATAATTAGTTTCGTTGCTATCAAAAGCGTATATTTTTTATATTTTCATTTTATATTTCAGGTGAGTTCGCATTTTGTTTGCATATGAAGAATGTAGAAGTCGTAAGTAAATCTTAGTATTTCCTGTTGTAAAGCATTAAATGTATGTTCTCACTTGGCAACCAATACTACCAGATTCGATGCAATATATTCGCAATCCACAATAATTTCTACTGCAAGCAAAGTAAATGTCAAGATTACGAGAAAAGCTCAAAGCCATAAAGTTACTGATATTCAAAGAGGATTAATATTTCTTATATGTCATTTATCAATGTATTCAAAGGTTAAAACTTAAAGTAAGATATCTTATTTCTGTGAAATAATACGATCCAAAATGCTATATCGGAAGACGTAAATTTATACAGATCTACGCACACACACACACACACACACACACACACATAGGAGTGTGCGCACACATATATATTAAGAAGTAGAGCGCAGCTGAACGATTTGACAAGCTACATATGCATAGACAAACATATGCACGCATGCGCATATGCGTCTCTCTGCTCACTCTCTCCACAGTCTGTACGCATATGATAGTAGCAAGTATTTTGTAAATATAACGAGAGTATTTGTTCATATAATGTTTTAGCAAAGGCCTCAATGAAAAGGAAGAACGCTCGTGTAATAAAATATAAAATGGCTTTAAAAATAACGCATGAAGAACATGCTTATAAATATAAATACATAAATCTATTCATATATATTAGTCTTGCTATGACTAAGAGAAATATTAAAAAATATATGCACACAAACACACGCGCGCACACACACACACACACACACACACACACACACACACACACACACACACACACACACACACACACACACACACACAC
>NC_068981.1:187683285-187685261 GCF_001194135.2 Octopus bimaculoides
ATATATATATATATATATAGGTCCAATAGAGATAGAAGCATAAAACAAGTACTGCATCCAGTCAGAGATAAATATCAATTTAATACTGAACCGAAAAAGCTACTAATAGTTTCATGCTTTTATAAATAACTCTTATTCTGTGCCGACGAAGATAAAGAAACCTGAAGAAACTACAGATACCGCTTTGTGCTGGGTGGAGGCGCTAATCTCTCCTGTTGAAAAATATAAGGACACAGATCATGAGTCGTATACCCACCTAGAGACGACGTCTTCTGGGGCTAAACAACAGTTGCATTCATCCCAAGCGGGACTGACACATTAAGTTGGCAAATAATCGTTACTTTAAAGTACTGCTACTGAATATCTCTCGTTGAGAGATTTAGGAACAATAATGTTTCTATTTATTAGATCAGTGACTGTGTGTCACTTAGAAAATTATATATATTTTCGAACGAATGTGTAGCAGCGTCATCTCAGCCAAAGAGTTATTCTGTGCCGACGAAGAGAAATAACCCTGAAACCATACGGTCCACAGATACTGCTTTGCGCTGATTGGGGGTGCTAAGCACCTCTGTTCGAAAATATAAGGACACAGATCGTGTGTCGTATAGCCAGCTGAGGACGATGTCTCCTGGGGCTAAACAAGAGTAGCATTCGTCCCAAACGGGACTGCCACTTTATATTGGCAAATAATCGTTACTATATATATATATATATATATATATATATATATACATACACACACACGAGATACAGCATAGTGTTGGAACGATCAAATATCATTTGTTTTTAAATTATCTCAAAGAAATGGCAAGATATTTCTCGAATGTAATACATCTTCCTATAATGACGTATTTTCTTCTTACTTTTCCATTGTACAGAGTAGTCTAACACTGACATTTATTTAAACAACTTCGCAGTCATTAAAGCCAACCGGTTTAATAATTTGATTAGTAAACTTAGCTTATTTTTGCTTAGTGATGACTTTAATCCTTGTTGTGAAGTAGACGTCAGAAAATCAAACAAAGCGAACCAAAACAAACACTGGGCTCTGTTTAGATGTACATCATGTGTCTGATACACCGTCGTTTTAAACGGTAGAGACTGAATAATGTGTCTCGTTCAGACACTGAAGTGATTGTGGAATCCAGTTTCTTATTAAACATTACTTATACATCTAAATTCAAATATATTTTTTTAAATCTCACCTTATCATCTTTTTTTAATTGTATCAAATTTGGCACAATCCAGTTGTGGTTTTAGAAGGAGTTGATCAAATATATTTTGTATTTTACTGATACTTTGATACTTTGTTTTATCGACTCCGAAAAGGTAAAGGCCAAGTCAATCTCAGCAGAATTTGGGCGCAGAACATAAAGAGCCGAACGAAATACTGCTAAGCATTTAGTACAACGCTCTAACTATTCTTTCAGCTCATCGCCTAATATAATTTTTTGAAAAGAATTATATGTCAATGAAAGCGCGGGTAAAGCTGTGCAGTGAAGAAGTTCGTTTTGCAATCACGTGGGTTCAGGTTTAGTCCCACTGCGTGGCACCTTGGGTTACTGTCGTTTCTTATAGCCATGAACCGGTCAATGCCTTGTGAATTTGGTAGACAGAAGCTGTTAAAGCCTGTTCTTACTTTCTCTCTCGCTCTCTCTCTTTTCTTTTCAAAAGCAGGAAAAATTTGTTGTCGGCAGCCAGCCATAAGGATAGAACTCACCTCCCTCCAATATCCAGTTGGAATGTTTTACCATTTAAGCTAAACCGCCTGAACACTAAATTCTTCTGCAATTTAAGAAGTTATAGACTCATCCAGGAACGCTAGATGTCCAACCGGATATTGGAGGGATGTGAGTTCGATCCTCATGGCTGGCTGCCGACAAATTTTTCTGCTTTTAAAAACAAAAAAAAGGATTTTATCCTTTATATATATACTGTTCAGTATCTATGCGTTGAATAAAATTTACCTTTCT
>NC_068981.1:187685496-187695194 GCF_001194135.2 Octopus bimaculoides
ATATATATATATATATATATATATATATATATATACACGTGTGTGTGCCTTTGTGTTTGTTTGTCACCCTCCCCCAAGCTTCAAGCCTGAAATTTGTTTACTCCCCGTAAACTAGCGATTCGGTAAAAAAGGGACGGTAATATCACACTCTAAAAGAAAAAAATATATATATAATTACTGGGATCGATTTGTTCAGCTCACCCCTTCATGGCGGTGTCCCATCATAATCGTAGTTCAATGACTGAAACGAGTTAAGGATAAAAGAAACGGAAAGATATTGTTTTGATTATAATCTTTGAAATCATTTATCTTCTTGCGAGCTTGCCTTGGTTTGCCTGACTGCATCATGCTAGCCTCTGCGACCTCGCATAGCTTTTAAGTCTTCAACAGCGTTCATATAGCGTCCTTACAGAATTTGACGGTTGACTCGTCATCCATCTTGGGATGCCCAGACGAGTCTATAACGAATGAGTTCTTGCTTAGCTCTTTAGTAATGTTCTGAAAATAAATAAGATTGCTATGAAATAATTAGTAAACGGATTCCGACATTATACAACATTCTAGATTTATCTCTGCACTCATCTTTATTATTAATAGTTTTATAATGGCTAGGTATCTTAGGTTAATGGTTAGCTCCCTCAGCCGGAATGTAAGAGGCTCAGCGTTCGAATCCCAGCGGAGCCCTGGTTGATCACCTTTTTTTTTTTTTTTAAAAAAAGGCGGCGAGCTGGCAGATTCGTTGGCACGCTGGACGAAATGCGTAGCGGTATTTCGCCCATCGCTACGTTCTGAGGTCGACTTTGCCTTTCATCCTTTCGGGGTCGACAAAATAAGTACCAGTTGGACACTGGGGTCGATGTAAACGACTCATCCCCACCTCCCCCAAGCTGCCCTTGTGGCAAAAATTTGAAATAATTATTATTAGTTTAATTGCAATTAAAAAGTTTATTTTATATAGCTCATATTGGTATATCCCTTACTTTCAAGATTTGTGACAAATTCTCAGTAACCAAGAGTTGTTTCAATCTCAACAAATTAAAAACTTTCTTACAATTATTACGTCGATAAGCAATTTTCTATCAATATATTCTGACAAAATACTTCGTATATCTAAAATTTTAGCTACTTTTCAATTTTATTTTATGCTTTCGTTTGTAACGATGTCTTTATTTGTAACTGACAAACTTCTCGCTATCTTTTGACTTTGTAAATGAAAGGGTTTACTTTTAAGTTTGTCCTTCAGTCTGCCTATTCTCAAATACCTATATATACAGATATTTAATGATAAATACTCTTATGCATGGCTTTGTATATATCAACTCCTCATTTACCATCTTTATATAATAACAGGCAACATGTTTTCTATATTCTATCTGACATTCATTTGCTCTTTATTTATTCCTAATTTTATTATCTGATATTTTGTTTTATTTCCTGTCTCTTATGTTTTATTTATTATGCTAATGTTGTAGATTAAATTCTGTCCAATATGGTGCTATCAACAGTTGTACTATCAATTGAAATAAGAAATAAATTCTGTTGCACGCTCCAGCGTAAAGATTACCATGGCACGGCAAACGAGTCTCTCGAATTCTCAAAATTATATTAAGTCATTCGACGTCCGTTTGGGAATATCGATGTTAATAAGATTCTTTAAGGTTGAGTGGCAAGAAATCATCTCCTGAAGGCTCCTAAGCTGGTGGATCTAGTGTTCAATCCTATTACTTCCACAACCCAGAAGTAGTATTACAAAGGATTAAGAAGGAAGTGTTACGAGAAACCAAATGAAATACACTTCATTTTCTTTACAATCTCCTCCGTGTTGTGTAATGTATGAAGAAACTCTTAGATGTTTTCTATAATTCACTCATATATAATCGTTGCAGACGTCTATATATATTAAAATGAACGAAGTAATATAAGCGTAACTGCAATAAAATTCTGCTGTCAATCTTTTATCTTTCACTTGCTTGAATCATCAGACTGTAACCATGCTTGGATACGGCCTTGTCTATGGTTAAAGAAATTAATTAATTTCCTGATAAATTAAGACATATTCCTTGATTGTGACATGACTTATTCCTGTAAATCCTTTAATTATAGAACTAAATTCAGTGTAGTATAAAATAATTTATTTCTAAAGCAGAGATTTTGAAACCAAACGACCCCTATCAAAGTACACTAGAAACATTTTCACTATCTTTATTTAATCCCTTTTCACACGTTCAGTAGAAAAGATGGTATTCTTGCTTACGTTTATTATGCACTCTAGTTTTTGTGACTGGATGCTCGAACTCAAAAATTTCAGCTTCTTAGATAAGAACACTTTTTCTTGTTCACCAACGCGAAGTATTTGATTATCTTTCAAACTGCCTTCAGGATTCTTCACTTTATTTCCAAAGCTGTCAGTAATTTACCAACTACACTTCTCACTTCTATCACACAGCTAAATCTAACTCAGTTATTAGAGACTTTCATTCTTTTACGATGCTCCAAGATTTATAGAGATTCGCCTCTTCTTCTCGTCGACTGACATCTCCAAAAATGATTAAGTTTTCCTTCTATCAAAGTGAAACTTATTTCGCCATCTCGTCAATTCGTATAAACGTAATTGGTTGCAAATTAGAAACATTGGTTTTCTTTTCTAATCAAAAATGAAGTCCTCAATTTACCTCAATCCTATCTTGTCGAGGCATGAATAGTAGTTGTATAACTGACTGAATACATAATTCTATTCTCAATTAAACTTTTAACATTTTTTATGAACTTATTGAAAGTGCGAATGAAAGTCAATTCTGAAAGCAAATCATTAAAAGTTCTGTCTTTCTTCCTTTCTAGTTTTAAATATTGGTATATTTTACACAAAGCATCAAAGTTTTTGCACGAAATATATCTATAATTGTATTTCAACAATAAAATAAGACATTCCCAAATGGCTTCCAGCAACAAATCCTTTTCAAAAGGAAAACAGTTTTTCCTTTAATAATTATTGGAACTAACTGACTTCTAAATTGCTAATGATTATATATTCAATAATGACTATTTAGTTCGTAATAACTATACATTTATGTTATACTGAGTTGAATGCAAAGGCAAGTTATACAAGGTGGCTTATGCTGTTATATGATATCCTACATACGTATGTATCTTTTCAATCTTAGCCCAGGTTTACAGTAAACAATGTTAAATGTTATTTAGTTTCTTTTCTTAACGTTTACGAAGAATCTCGCCTGTAGATTTCCTTCAGATTTACCACGTGATCATTCTTCAAAACGTTGTATTTGTAATTTATTCCATAGCTAACATTGATCAAACAGTCATATTATCGAAAGGAGTTCAGGCCCGCACAGTGACTGAAAACAAAAAAAAAACAAAAAACACAGAGGCCCAGGATGGGATTTGTACAAAAATATATTGTCGCTTTTCCTAACGGCAGGCCGATAGACAGCGTTGTAATTCATTCCATTTGAATAAATTTTATAAATTACACACACACAGGCACACACGAACACACACACACACACACGCACACGCACACGCACACGCACATATACACACACACACGAACACGCACACGCACACACACACACACACACACACACACACACACATACACACACACATTAAACAGAATGAAATAATAAAGCCAAAGCTGTGAGGAGTTTTCAGGACATTTATAATGGAATAGTCTTACAGCTGTTTCTGGGATATTATGGATATCCCTTCATCAAAGACGGTGTGAGAAAATATTTGAGTTCGAATTATTGTGGAGGAGGAGGAGGAGATAGGGAATGTAGAGGGAAATAAGAGAATGAAAGTAGAAATAAGATATATAAAGACATCGTAGTTGCAGTTCCACTATTCGTGGAAAATGGTGTATAGAAGTGGTAAAATAGTTTCTTGTACTTGGTATGTAAGTTCCAATTGCAGTTCATGTTTAGTCATTTCAAAGTATGGAGCTGTGGAACCAGTGTTTCTCGTTCGAAAGGGTTTTGTGGTGTGAATGAAAATTTGAGAATGTATTGGTAGTATTTGTGGATAGAAGAGGGGAGAGGAGAGTTGTATATGATTAGAAAGAGGAGATTGGTCAAATTTAAAACAGGAAGAGAAAATGAGAGGAAGAAAGAGAGAAAAAAGAAAAAAGAAAAAAGATAGGAAAAAAACAAAAAGTGAAAAGAGGGAAAAAAATGTGAGAAAAGGAGTGTTAGTTGGTGGTCAAGATAAAATGTGATGGGAGGAAGGGAGAGGTGTGGGGAGGGATAGGAAGAGATGAGGAGATAAGGAGTAAACGAACGTGAGATATGTGAGTAGGAGTCATATGACGGAGCTGTATTAAAGGATGGGTAAAGAAAAGGTAAAGAAAAGGTACGGCTGGGGTGATACCGAAGTGAGTAGCAGCTTTGGTAGTAAAAATTTAAGTGGAGGGAAGAATACAAGGATGTCAAATTACTAATAAATAGACGTATGAGATAGGTTAGTAATAGGTAGGAAGCAGAGAGGAAGAAAGAAGGTATAATGACATACGTACGCATGCACTCACATAGATTATATATGTACGAATATGTATACATGCATATAGACCCACACATATATACAGTCATATACATACGTCTATACATACACATGCATGCTCATGCGCATCTGTAAATGTAAAGATATCCTGACGCATTGTGCATTTCTTCACTTCGTATGGGATTTGAATGACGCACAGATGAACATGCAGCCTAATCTAGTTCAGTGCAAGTTTGAACTGCGCCATATCGTGGAAGCAACTAAAACATTTGTTGTGAAAAAGCAGATGGTGCAATTGATCACAGCATGGCAGTCACATGGTTCAAGAAATTTTTCTCGGGTTGTAAGAACCTCGATGTTCAGGCAAGGTCAGGTAGGCCTAAAACCGTGGATTCCGAGACCGTGTTCCAATCCCAGCGAGTAGCACTCAAAGGGTACCAAGCGAGCTTGATGTCTCACGGGTGAATGCCATTATACGACAAAAATATCCGGCATTCATGAACAAACAGCATGCTCTTCTTCAGCAAGACATTGTAAGACCTCATATCGCTCGAACGACTCGGAAAAATCTCCAGGAACTCGAGGGAATTGAATTGAAACTACACCCAGAATATAATCCTGATCTAACTCCAAGGAAGCTAGATGCGGTCTACTTGTTCCGATCCATGGCTTACATCCTGCGATCGCGACGCTTCATCAACCAAGAAGGGCTGGAAGCTTCAGAGAAGGAGTTCTTCGCCTCGAAGGACAAAAAATGGTATCACTATGGGATCAAAAGAATGGATGGAAGGTGGTTTAAGACGGTGCAACACAACTGCTTCTACTTTCAATGCTGGGCTGCTTTTGTTGTAACTTGGTGAATAAAGCAAGTAAGTTATCAAAATATTGCATAACTTTTGACTCAAACAATAATGACCGATTTATTTATCAATATTATATACGGGCAGTATAAGAAAATAAGTATTTATATAGTGGAAATGAATTTGATGTAGAGAATTATATAAGCAACATGAATTATGGCATGCGAACAATTTAAATAGGTAGATGTTCTATTAAACTGAACTGCAAGACGAGTTCTCTCAGAGGGTAGTATCTGAAATGTTACTGACATTGTGGAAAATAGCAGTCTTCTGACAGTAACACATCACTCATTTTATACAAGCAGGTGAAGGCGAAATATTTGAATCAGAAATTCTGGTGTAAGCTGAACTTCACAAACACACATATATCGAGACATTTATATACGTACAGCTGTAAATGTGTGCATGGTGCATATTCGCGTTTATGCAGACATTGATGATTGATTAAGAAGTTCACTTTGCAATCGTTTGGTTCCAAGTTCGATTCCATTGCATAGCGTCTTGAATAAGTGTCTTTAACCTGACACTAATTCTGACAGCTTGTAGCCTGACTACTACTACTACTACTACTACTACTACTACTACTACTACTACTACTACTACTGCTACTGCTGCTGCTGCTGCTGCTGCTGCTACTACTACTACTACTACTACTACTACTACTACTACTACTACTACTACTACTACTACTATTAATAATAATAATACTTTCTGCTAAAGGCACAAGGCCTGAAATTTGAGTGTATATGAAAATAATAATAATGATAATAAAGAAATTAGTGATAACAATAATAATAAAGAATAGAGGACCTGATAATAAAAAGCCAATATCACCAAGCAAATATGGAGATGGTGGTAATGAATGGGAGTGTATCCATCATAACTGAAAGGTTAATTAACTTAATTAAAAGGAGAATATAAAAAAAAAATGTTAATACCATTCAAATATGCAAGTATGACAAATTGAACGACTTTATGTTTGTCGTGGAAATGGCACTGACCCATAGAAATAATGGAGAAATTGAAGTCCTAGAAAAATTTGACGTAGTTTTTTGAGTTCACGGACCTCATATTTTCAGCCTTTGATTCTGAATCTTCGCACAAAATGTAGACGTCGAGTTAATCTATGAGAAGAAGATGAACAACTTTTTAGGAGAGGAAACGGCTTTGTTCAGTCCTGATAAATGCTCAGATGAAGAGACCATTTCAAAATTCACATACTCTCTCTTTACTCTTTTACTTGTTTCAGTCATTTGACTGCGGCCATGCTGGAGCACCGCCTTTAGTCGAGCAAATCGACCCCAGTACTTATTCGTTTTGGAAGCCTAGTACTTATTCTATCGGTCTCTTTTGCCGAACCGCTAAGTTACCACCGTCGGTTGTCAAGCGATGTTGGGGGACAAACACAGACACACAAACATATACACACACATACATACATACATACATACATATATATATATATATATATATATATATATATATATATATATATATATATATATATATATATATTTATATACGACGGGCTTCTTTCAGTTTTCGTCTACCAATTCCACTCACAAGGCTTTGTTCAGCCCGTGGCTATAGTAGAAGACACTTGCCCAAGGTGCCACGCAGTGGGAATGAACCCGTAACCATGTGGCTGGTAAGCAAGTTACTTACCACACAGCCGCTCCTGCGCCTATGCGAATATTTAGTAAAAAATATGGAAACATTAAAAACTTAAATTAAATAGTAATGTTGTAGTAATTCTGCTAAGTACAGTTGACCAGGATAGGATTCGTAACGATGACTGTTTACTTATTCAGAAGCAAAATCTTGTTCAATTAACTATCATTACACTTTATAGGTAAATTCTACATTTACGAAACGCCATTCTTGTTTCTGGAGGATACATGTTTCCATTTAAAGTAGCAAGACAATCTCCGTGTTAACTATCAACGACAAAGAGAAACATTGACAAATTAGGAAAGCAACCAAAGCCAGTAATCTCCCATTGTCAAATATATATTGCCTTTTCAAGGGAGCTCAAAAGAGTATTCAAGGCAAAATGTATTCATAAGAAAAAAAAATGAAAAAACAAAACAATGCTGTGCAGAAAGGCGTATCAAAGTGACATTGGCTGCATCTATTTACCGGTTATTAGATTTTATATGCAGATTGGGTTATAAGCAAAGGAAGTTTTTTATATTATAAAATAATCACATTAATTAACATAGCATGAAGCTAATTATTGTTTTCCAGACTTGTAATTTTCTGTAATTCAGTTTCAGCTTATAATTTCCTAATGAACCAATAAACTTCAAAAGTCTAAAGTAAATATTAACTGTATAATATACGCACTTGAAACATCCCTAGATTAAAACACTAGTGCGTATAACATTTATAATGTGTCACCAAATATGGACCAGCACTAGCTGTAATAGTTTGTCTCAGCGAAACATCTCAAACAAATTTGTGTGAAAACGCAGAATTGTAGCTCAGGTTACCGGTCACAGAAACCTCGTGTTTTTTTAATATACGCATATCTAATGTAATCAGAGCGTAGTAGTTTCTATAAATACTTTATATCTTCTCTTTCCTTACATAGTTCATGTTTGAAGCCTTTGCCATATTCATTATTCATACGATATAAGGCGGCGAGCTTGCACAAACGTTAGCACGCCGAGCGAAATATTTGACGGTATTTTGTCTGTCTTTACGTTCTGAGTTCAAACATTTTCTACAGTGTGTTCACTTCTTGAATATAGATAAAAATAATACATAGCAACATTTGGGTTAGAGAATGTAAGTTTTCAATGCTCTCTCTCTCTCTCTAGAGGTTGCATCGGTGTTGACTTTATACCATCTTCAATATTAGTCGTTTACTATCATACATCTAATGTATCTCATAGTTCTATTAACTTCCCAAAATTTTGTTATCTTTATAACAACCATGGAACCGTTATGAGATGGAGGGTTGGAGAAATCTAAACTATATATATTAATCCTGTCTTGAATTCCCGGCATTTTGCCATCTAATAAAATATAGCAATTACACAAAGATTCCGAACTTCTAAATACGAAATTTCCGCCTAATGGTCGATATAAATTACATGAATTGTTTTGGAATAAAATAGTTAATTTAGTATACTGGAAATACGTTGTTTTGTCTCAGTGTCTGAATATTTCAATTAATAGTGTCACTTTTATAAACTCCACATATATAATTCAGTAATTTTGTTCACCTCTTAACATCATCAGTTCGAACGAATGTTTCTGTAGAAGCTAAACGAACTGTTCATTATGTGTGTATAATTATGTGTTAATTAATTTGCAGCACACTAACAAATAACTTACAAATCAGTGAAATGTAAGATACATTTCATGTCAGCCAGACTGAATTTAATTATTACCTTCCCAGCAAAATCTATTTTTATACCCCATTAACTGATGTTGTTTTAACCTTGTATATTAACAAGTTAATTAAGTCTTTATTGAAATTAAATCTCTGATAAAACGTTATACTGGTGTTTTATGGTATTGTATTAATTTCAGCAAGGCTGTATCTTAAATATGAATACGATTTACAAAGAATTCCAGGATTTCAAAGAATATATTAACTGTATTTGCTTGGAAGTCTAATAAGACTCTCAATTAATGCGCTTGTATAGATTGTCTGGTATTTAAGTGAAGAACATATATTCGTTCTTTCATTTTTTTTTACTTCACACTCTGTCGTCATATATCTGAGAGGAAGTAAAATTTATTCAAACTTCAAAAACGATAAACAAATGTTGTAGAGGAAGAATAGAGCTACAAAACAGCATTAAAAACCCATCAAAAAATATTTTTCGTATTAATTCAAATACTATTGGAAAGGATTAAAATAAATGAGACAAAATAAGAAACAAACAAAAAGCAAACAAAACAACAAACAAAGAACGAGCAAATTTATCTGATAACTCAATACATATGTTGTTCGGGATAGGATTCTCACGCTTCGTATAAACTTGTGATCTATAACAATGTAAATGATAATGTTGGAGAGAGAATACGAGAATTCTAACCCATATGAAATCATGTCTTCTCTCTGTTATCTCTTATTTGTTTCAGCCACTGAGCTGCGGTCATACTGCAGCACCACCTTGAAGAGTTTAGTCTAGAAAATTCACTCCAGTACTCATTTTTTAAAGCCTGATACTTATTGTTTCGGTTTCTTTTGCCGAACCGGTATGTTAAGAATATGTAAACAAACCCGGTTATCAAGCGTTGGAGTGTACAAATAAAAAAAAAGCAAAGGTACTCATAGACCATATAGGCACACATGCACACTCATATATA
>NC_068981.1:187695551-187703526 GCF_001194135.2 Octopus bimaculoides
GGTGCTCCGCAGTGGGACTGAACGCGAATCATTAGTTTCAAAGCGATCTTCTTAACCATGTAGGTATACCTTCGCCAGATTTTTGTCCTCTTTTGGTCGTATAAAAAAAATCTGACGGGATGACGCTGTGGTAACAATGTTAGCAACAACAGTCATAATTAGAAGCCAGATATCGTCGAAGTGTCTGCTACTACCTTTCGCCGTCTTGTTATCGCTTTCCTCTATTGTTTAAGAAGAAGGCGAGCAAGTGCCTTTGATATCACGCGTGTAGTAAGTGGGAATTTTCTTTTAAACTATCTGTATGAATTACATCTCTATTCCAACAAGGAAAAAATAACTAAGGAATAGCCAGATGGTCTTTGAGAAGAGGTCATTAGAGTTTAAAAGATCTATTTTAATATGGACTCCTTCCTACGCTCATCCCCTGCTCGTAGAAAGACAGCTAGAAGTCAAACGGCAATATTTGTTCCGGCGTCCCTAACACTGGCAGCTTTCGTAGATCTAGCCTTTTACCTTGCACATACTTTTCCATATAGCTTGTCCCTGTCGGACAGGACAACAATATTAAGGCGCTCTTCTGGAAATGGCAACAGAAATAAAAATAAGTTTCCTCTTTGTCTCCAGGAAGGATGCTTTGTCTTTCTAGAGATATCCCTGTCATAGTTACTTTTCTTTTTTCAAAGAGTTGGTTCATCGAGGAACTTTAATAGTCTTCAACGTTATCGAACGATGAAATGTTTTTGCTGGTGTTATCATTGCTGCTCCTCGCGTTTATATATTTAGTCTTCGTTTTCAACATATAAATGTTTTTGCAATTTACATTGTGAAACTGAATGTTTATGTTTCAAACAATCTTTGTGTAGTTTTCACAATATCTGCTTTATTCGTTAATGTCCGGATTTTCTGTTTGCTCATGTTATCGAGACCTCTGCTACCACCACTGTGGTGAATACAACTTCCTGCTATGTACGAGAGCGCCATCTTTCAAGCGGAGTAAATATTGCAAATGACTGATGGCAGAAATATGCTTAGTCAAGAAAAACGTTTTACTACCCTAGGGAATTGGGATGGATTTAAAATTAATCCAAAAACATTTGTCAACATCTCAGAATGAAAAAACGGGAAACCATAAAAAGAAATCTTCCATTTTTTTCATCAATTAAGCATGATAAACTCCGTTTAAGCCAGGCGCTCTGTGAAACACGAACTTTCGATGGTAAACACCGCCAACAGCAACAACATTAATGATAATATCGATAATGAAGATGAAGACAATTATTATTATCATTCTTAATTTTGTGAATCGGTATAGTTCAGAACGTATTATAAAGTACACTAGAATATTTTCTGTTATACTCTTTCTTACAATAATGAATCGCCCATCTTGAAGAGAAAATAAAAAGACAAAAAATATAAATGAAATAAAATACTAAACTTCTAAAGGACTCATTTCTACTAAGTTGTTCAGCGATTAACTAATCAGTTTGAATCCAAAGTAAACATTTGTTATTTAAGTGATGGAACTATCAGATGTACCTTTGACAGATTAATGGAATACTTCAATTTTCTAACAGAAAAAGCTTGAAAGAATACGTTTAGAAATAAATTATTGTTAGCACAAAATGATCAGTGACTTCAGACATGACAGATTGTCTGTGAAAGTGAAATATCATCTGTCAAGTCGACCTGAATCTCCTTGGATCTCGTTTCAATTAGAAATATATTATAACTTAAAAAAGAGATAACATAATGAACTACACAGAATCATCAAACACACATGATTTCTTGCTAAACTCATATTCTTCTCCATGTTCTGTGGATAATTTTAATTTCCTAAATTTATATATAATCTAAATAGCTAGCTATCTGAAAAATAATTTCCTGCATACAGTTTTAAAAGTTAGCAATATCTGAACACTGCTGGCATTAACAAACAATGTCACTTCTCAATCAGTCTGAGCAATTCAGCATCACCTCAAAGATGTTTGTTTATCTACATATATCCATTACTTCCTTTCAATATCGATAGACATATTTTTCCGATTATACGAATGGCAATATACATATGTGAAAGTGAGCTCACAAAATGGAAATAAATATGGCATTTAGTTTGTGAAGCTTATTCAACGAAATGCATACTTATCTCAGAAAAGAACACAAAAACATCTCTGAGGGTCAATGAATGCCTTCCTCAACGGCTAGATATCAATACACCCAGAACGTGCTGACGATTGGTTGAATATGATTACTGTCTGGTAGGTAATAAAGACACTCTTCTGCGTGACGAGGAAATTAGAAAAAATATTAACACTCGACTGAGCACAAGAAAATATGTAGAAAAAACTGAGATGCTCGTAGTTAGTTTAACAAAGATAGCGCTTTATGCAAGATGAACAAGGGAAATAGAATCTGTCATCATACGTTAACACATATTGCATAATATCTTTTATCAGCAGGATTGCCAAACATCACGAAATCAACAGATGTGTTCAATGCTAAAAATGTGTTTCAGTAGAATATTAGTACTATTCACCAAATCTAAGAACCTGGGAGTAAAAAAAACTATCAGTCTCAATACAGACTGAAAAGCAATACACACACACACACACACACACACACACACACACACACACACACACACATATGTACATGTATTTATATATGTATATATATATATGTATATATATATGTATATACATATATATATATAAATGTATGTATGTATATACCTATATCTCACTCTCTCTCTCTCTCTCTCTCTCTCTCTCTCTCTCTCTCTATATATATATATATATATATATATATATATATACACATATACAGAGAGAGAGAGAGAGAGAGAGAGAGGCAGAAGGTGAAGTGATGTACAGATATTGTATATTTAGAATAATAAAGTAGTCAGAATGTTGGATGATTTTATATATTTTTTATTTATTTACATCTTATTTATAGTTTTAGAATGCTTTCTTCTGTTCTCGGATTTATCAAAAAATGGTTCAAATTTAGATTTCTTGGCCTTTTTTAAAGAATTTTCTGGGTTTTGCCAGTCAAGGGAGAAGAAAGAAGAAATGTCAATGGCCTGAATACATCCGTAAATGTATTCTATAGTACAGTACATCATTGAAACAAAACACTATTAATAGGAAAATGGCAAAAAATGCGTTATGTATACAAACCGGTCTGTTCGATTTATTGAAGCAATACTCATAGCGGATTCATGTGAAGTGTTTTTGACGCTACTAAAAAAAGTGTATTAGATTGCTGATAAAAATCATCTCAGAAGATTCAAACTGGTTATTCACTCGTTTCTTCTCCACGAAGACACATGGTGCTTGCATCTCTTTATTACTTAACATTAAAACAGCGTCCTTCAAGCCAAACTTTATGGCGATTCCAATGGAGTTCAGGAAACTTAGAGTGTGTTGCCTAGTTAACACTTATTTAACACAGTTATTTCGTATACAAAAATGGAAAAAGATCTGCACTCTCCAATTCGAGCCGTAGGAATATTTAACAAGAATATCGGTGTGCAATATGGGACAAGTAAGCAGTTTTAATTATGATGAGGTCCCAAAGTATTTAATAACATAGTTAACACAGTTATTTTGAGCTGAGTGAACCGAAGCAACGTGAAATGAAGTGATGTGAGACTGCCACTCAAACTGCTAAGTCACACACTATCATATCTATCAAATCGCTGTTGTTAAAAATCCATAGTGCAGATATTCGGCTGTAGTCTAGCGAAAAGGCAATTAGTGAGATTGTCAATTGGTAAATTCACTATACAATTAAATTTTAAGCAAACTGACGTGTTTCAGTTATATGTACAGCCGTTTCAAATAAAATAATATTAGCTTGATTATTAATATTTATCTTTGTAAATTATTAATACTATAGTTTTTCTTGTTTCTCCGACAATGGAATACAAAACATTGGCAAAATATTTGCATCTGCGTTATCAATAATAAACAATTACTGACATTTAAAGGAGAGAAAGTGAGAATAAAATAATAAAATAACGAAGCATTTCTCTCAGTTATTGTTGTAATAGCAGGTATTTATTATTTCTCTATTTCCGCAATAGCCACAAATTGGAGACATTACAAGGACGAATTATAATTCGAAATATATTTTTTTACATTGATTTTGGAAAACAGGCATTGAAGAACGAACAACATAGAATAATATGAAATATTTACAAAGTGATCGTTATATTTGGTGAGGTGGAAAGATAAATACGTAGGAGTAAGGAGAAAATAGCAGAAACCCCGGCTTTGTTTATCAAGGGAGAAAACATCTTTTCTGCTGGGATTTCGAGTTTAAAGTCGAATGTTCAGCAAAGGCTCATTCAACGCAGACAGACGCTACATTCGCACTTACCTTTCAGCAAATTTACTAGCGATCAGCACAGCCAGCTCCATCCTTACTACACTGCGTTAATGGAATTCGTTACTGTGATCTACAACCATATGGAAGAACGATACAACTCATAAAAAAGTATGAGAAACTGTATTCTTCACATATATACTTAAAATATCTGCTCTCATCACATGTGTACTTCTGACTTGTCTTCAAATCTCGAGCGCTTGGAAACCATACAATGTTGGGAATATATGATCCCCCTGTTCTCCCATAAATTCTACTCTTGCTTGTAAACATTGAAGATGGCGAAACATAGAAAAAACAACATTAATCACAGGTCTATTAATCTCGCCCATCAGACTAATAGTGATACGTTGATGCTATGAAAGAGAAACGGTTGAATCTCCATGCGTTTCTGAAACTGCCGCCTGCTACGACTCTTTTATAATACTTTACACATTGTATTTATACATGAATGCTTGCACGTATGTATGTATGTATGTACGTATGTATGTATGAAGACACAACCTTGCTCAGTTTATTTTTTGTTTTGTTCTCGCATGCACGTGCGCGCGCGTGTGTGTGTGAGTGAGTGATTGTGCGTTTTGTTTGATAGCTAAGCCGTTCAAAGGTATTTAGACAACATTTACTGGGTAAATCTTGTGTGTATGTGTGCATGAGCGGCTGTTTGCATGTGTACATGTAAGCTTATACATATCAACATACACATGTAAATGGGTGCCAGTGTGGATGTAGTTGTATATGTCGATCTTATTACGTACGGTACGTCATAAATGTTTTACGTATTTTGAAAGTACCTTTGAGAGCTTGCAGCGGTTATCTGCTGATAAGCCTGGTCTTTTCTCGATTTGTGAAATCGAAATTCTCAAGAGGTAATTAGTCAAACAACCAAGTGCTCCAATTATTATCGGTAGATACTTCAAATTGTCGTCTGGATGGAGTGTCAGGATGTACAAAGCGCACAAAAATACATACAAGCATGCTTATATATACCATACAAAAGCTTAACAGTTTCAAATTTCGCTGTCCATTGTGTATATGTTAATCTCCAAGGATTGTGGCACTAAAGTAAGGTGAGATAAGATAAATATTCATAATGTA
Organism: Octopus bimaculoides; assembly: GCF_001194135.2. Lineage (NCBI taxonomy): Eukaryota > Metazoa > Mollusca > Cephalopoda > Octopoda > Octopodidae > Octopus > Octopus bimaculoides. Next base: position 187,701,036 of record NC_068981.1, read on the forward strand.
AATCGAGAAATAGTCAATAGTTAATAGAGGTAGAAGGAATACATTGAGGGATGATTTTCTTTATAGACAGATAAACTTAGATGAATGGAAGAGATTTTGAGCCCAAACTAAAAAACCTGGAAGAAAGGTGAAATAAAACTGCATAATCTAACGATTATATAGTTTCATTTAATCTCTCGTTTTTGATACCAAATTAGCTAGCGTATACAGTAAAGCAATCTATAGCTAAAGATGGATATCCTTTCACTGACTAAAATTAAACCATCATTTGTTGTGTTTTATGTTTCTTAGTTTAATCATTTGATTATTCCAAAAATAGTTTTAAAATATTAAATTCTATATTCGTTTATTTGAAACTAATTGTTAGAGATTGTGTATTGTCATCTAGGAATAATATCTGACGAGAGAAGTTTTTAAAAGACTCTATATTTAATAATTTTACTGGTAAGAATTATTCCTATGCCACAAAATATACTTTTAACACCTTTGATTTCTCTTCACACTTATTACGAGGTGATAGATATCATCGATCTGAGAAACGAAACAACGAAAAAACAAAAACAACAATAAATTATAAAAGGATATACAAAGATAAACATAAAGCAACGTAATTATTGCATGAAAGACAGTAATTAATAAACGTTCATCAACTTTCGGGTTGCATTAAAAGTTAGCTAATGAGAAACACAGTTTTGATTAGATATTTTTTGATTTATAACGATCTATTATGTTTATCCAATCAAACAAGCGCGAAATGCGTCATAAAATTATATTATTAATATCGCAAAAATGAAGACAGGCGAAGTGATCGTTTACTTTATAAATGTGGTAACTGTGTATACATATACAAATTATATGACTTCATTCAAGTAGGTAGGTGAATGAATTCCTTTGTGTGTATGCGTGAATAAATACGTATATTCCTGGATATAAGACACGTAAAAAAGAAGGCGAACAAAAAGCGAAATGTAAATATATCTGCAAGGTATATTAATAGAAGTTTTAATAGTAAAACGAAAGTAATATTTTTATGGCTTCATTCTTGATTCAATCTATTAAGGAGGAAAATATGAAATACCAACATAGTTAAAAGAACTGGTTGTATTTCAATGCTTTCAGCACTGGCCAGCTGTTTTGGTCGGCAGTAAAACGATATGAAATATCGTTTTACTGTCGTCCAGCACCCCCACCACATACACATACACACACACACACATGTACACTTATGTATGTATGTATTTATGTATGTATGTATGTATGTATGTACGTACGTATATATATATATATATATATATATATATATATATATATATATATATGTATGTGTGTGTGTGTGTGTGTGTGTGTGTGTGCGTGCGTGTGTGTGTGTGTGTGTGTGTGTGTGTGTATAAGCATATCTGTGTATGTATCTCTGTGTCTATGTCTGTCTCCACCACCACTTGACAACCGGTGTTGGTGTATTTACGTCCTCAACAAAAGAAATCGATAGAATAAGTATCAGGCTTTAAAAAAAATGTACTGGGGTCGAATCGTTCGACTAAATTTCGTCAAGGTGGTGCCACAGCATGGCCGCAGTCTAGCGACTGATGCAAGTGAGAAAATAAAAGATAAAAAGTAATTCAACAAGAAAAGATGAATAGGCGCAGGAGTGGCTGTGTAGTGAGTAGCTTGCTAACCAACCACATGGTTCCAGGTTCAGTCCCACTGCGTGGCACCTTGGGCAAGTGTTTTTCTATTATAGCCTCGGGCCGACCAAAGCCTTGAGAGTGGATTTGGTAGACGGAAACTGAAAGAAGCCTGCCGTATATATATATATATATATATATGTATGTATGTGTGTATATGTTTGTGTGTGTGTGTGTGTGTGTGTGTGTGTGTCCCAACATCACTTAACATCCATGCTGGTGTGTTTACGTCCCCGTAACATTAGCGGTTCGGCACAAGAGATCAATAAAATAAGTACTAGGCTTGCAAAGAATAAGTCCTGGGGTTGATTTGCTCGACTAAAGGCGGTGCTCTAGCATGGCCGTAGTCAAAATGACTGAAACGAATAAAAGAATAAAAGAATAAAAGATTTCGTCTGAAACAAAATGTGAGGATAAAAATTCCATTTACGATTTATACTTGGAATGCCTATATTGGTTCAATAGAATGAAATTCAATTTCTAAGATCAATTGTTGGCATGAATTTAGTAATTGTAAGAGAATCAACGACAGCAGATCCACCGAAGATCCTAGGATTTCTTTCTTCCAAAAAATTATCTAAAAAACAGAGAATTCATGGGATCTTATATATTTTATGTATCAATATGTCTGAGAAAGACCGGCGAATGTTATCTATCTATCTATCTATCTATCTATCTATCTATCTATCTATCTATCTATCTATCTATCTATCTATCTATCTGTCTGATTGTGTGTCTGTCTGTCTGGCAGTCTGTCTGTCTGGCAGTCTGTCTGTCTGGCAGTCTGTCTGTCTGGCAGTCTGTCT
>NC_068981.1:187704048-187708025 GCF_001194135.2 Octopus bimaculoides
TATATATATATATATATATATATATATATATATATATATATATATGGATATAAATATATGCATAAATATGCACATACACACACGCGTGTGTGTATGCGTGTGTGAATACCTTTGTAAGTTTATGCATGATACTCTTACGTATATACTAAGAACACAAGCTACTTAAATATAACAAAACGTCTGCTTTGTTATAAGCAAGTTGTAAAATATAGCAAACATTTTTCTTTTATAATGGAAATTTTGCGAACAACAAAAGCATCGATTGATGTATAGTCGGCAGCTTATCTGGATGTAGCGTACAGTTTATATATCTATCTATATATATATTTATATATATATATATCTTGATCTATAGCGTTAGCAGGAAAGAAAGCGTTGCATGAAATATTTATTGATTTGCGAAGGTCTCGACGTGTACAGGAAAATGGTCGAAGTGGTCTAGCGAAGAAACAAATAAGCGAAAGAAGAACGTGACGTTTGAATTTCGGTTGATATGCATGCATAGATATGAACATACACACATATCTATATAAGTTATGTTATACTCTTTTTACTCATTTACTTGTTTCAGTCATTTGACTGCGCCCATGCACCACCTTTAGTCGATCAAATCGACCCCGGGACTTATTATTTGTAAGCCTAGTACTTATTCTATCGGTCTCTTTCGCCGAACTGCTAAGTTACGGGGATGTAAACACACCACCATCGGTTGTCAAGCGATGTTGGGGGGACAAAAACAGACAGACACACACACACACACACACACACATACATACATATATATATATATATATATATATATATATATATATATGTACATATATACGACGGGCTTCTTTCAGTTTCCGTTTACCAAATCCACTCACAAGGCTTTGGTCGGCCCAAGGCTATGGTAGAAGACACTTGCCCAAGGTGCCACGCTGTGGGACTGAACCCGGAACCATGTAGTTCATGAGCAAGCTACTTACCACACAGCCACCCCATATATATATGTTTATTACATATAATACTACATATATATTACATATAATATACATATATATAAAGGCGGCGAGGTGGCAGAAACGTTAACACGCCAGGTGAACCGCCTAGCTGTATTTCGTATGTCTTTACATTCTGCGTTCAAATTACTTTGAGGTTGACTTTGCCTCTTTCCCTTTCGGAGTCGATAAATTAATTACCTGGTCCTCTTCCCAAAAGTTACGGGCCTTGTGCTTAGAGTAGACAAGCGAATGTTGGTGATACTCGAGTAACTGATGACTTACTAGACTTGGTTATTTTCCTCGTTTGGTAAATCCGAACGTCGTTTTAGATACTGTATAACTTCTGGAGAGAAAATAATGGAATTAATAAAAACCAGGAGAAAGTATAGGTGTGTAGACCTCCGTTCTCCTGATCTTTATTAATTTTATTAAATATATACATTTTAAACACGATATAATTGTGATCCAAGTGCGGCAGATTTAACGTATTGCGCATATTGACAATTTGATAAGTACCATGCATAAAACGTTTGAACTTAGGGTCATTTTTCTAATTTGTATAAATTAAGTTTTTAAAAATGTATAAATGTATATATTCTCATTGAGCACTATTTAGCGTTTGTCTCGCTAAATTTATTTATCTGTCTGTCTGTCTGTCTGTCTGTCTGTCTGTCTGTCTGTCTCTCTCTCTCTCTCTCTCTCTCTCTCTCTCTGTCTATCTGTCTATATACATACGCATATATATATATATATATATATATATATATATATAGGTACACCTCACCCTACGTCGTTAATTGGTTATATATACATATATATATATGAGTCTGTGTGTGTGTGTGTGTAGTATTATGGCAGCTGAAAGCCGTTACTCTTTGTTTCAAACAGAACTGAACTTTCAGAAAACTACAATATAAATATTCATTTATATATGTTGCAGTGATAATTATTCGGTAGATCATCAGCTATATATTTGAAGCAATGTTATTGATACTTGGAAATTTATGAAAACTACCAGACAATACCACTTGTCCTTATATAATCTCGGAGAACGTCTATTACCTTCACGAAATGCTCTATCGATTATGTTATACGTTATACACATGGTTTTTGTTATGAACACTTGTATAAATTGCTCCCATTTGAAATTGCTGCTTTATCTTTAAATTGATTGAATTCTTCGTTTCTGTCTTTTGTGTTACAACTTTAAATTGATTGAATTCCTCGTTTCTGTCTTTTCTCTCCTCAAACTTTTCAAATCGTATTTCGTGAGTTAATTTTGACAAACTTTCCCGTGTTTTTGTGTCAGATTTGTTCTTCTTTTCATTGCACGTTATATGTAACATAGAAGTTTACTATATATTTCTGTGATTCTCTATATTTCGTCGATTATTTATCCAAATAATTATCACTGCTCCATTTACAAAACATATATAAACCACTCTATTGTTTTATGTATTTATGTTATTATTCAGTTTATTTCACGATTTCTTGCCAATAGAGAAAGAACCAGTTTCTTACCTAAATCCAAGGTTCTTTCATTGGAATTTCAACATCAACAACAGTATTTTTGTTTTTATGTATGTATGTATGTATGTATGTATGTATGTATGTATGTTCAGATTTCTATGTTTTATGTATGTATTCTCATGCATATAGTTACATATCAAGACGTGTTCATATATATTTAGATGATAAACTTCTGGAAAGTTTTACAGTTCCAGTAATGGATTGGATCTGTAGTCTTCGAATTAGCTTCTCTTTTCTGGTTTCGAGAAGCCTAATTTCTCAAGATGGTATTTAGGCAGTGTGTTACATATCGCAGGGCCCCAATAATTCCAGGTATAAACCTGAACTTGTAATCTGCAGATTTTCAATAGTTTAGAATAGGTATTCTCTTTTTCACTGATCTTCAGCTTTATGCTAACATCTGCTGGGCAGCTGTGTACAAACCCGCCCCCACACACAACACTTTTACTCTTGTATTTTTTACTCAAAATCAGGAACTTTTCGCCCCCTCAATACACACATATACATATACATATTTATATATAGTCGTATACATATATTTATTTACATAGAAGCAACACACATACATACACGTAGTGTAATATTCAATATCTCAAGAAAATAATAAAGATTTGGTTTTGAAAAATTAAACAAAAGTAAAGTTGAAAATAAGTAAAGTTAATTTGCCGTAAGTGGTATGTCTGACGTTTGTAGTATTGTCTTCCGCATGAAAGTATATAGGGAGAGATTGTGTTTGGGGTTATCGTTTCTTCCTCTTGACTACACTTTTAGATAAACGGAAAGCCTCAAAATTTTATAGTTTTCATCCTACGTGGTAAATATATTTAAATTATGTATGTATGTATGTATGTATGTATGTATGTATGTATGTATGTATGTATGTATGTATGCATATATGTATGCATGAATATATATATATATATATATATATATATATATATATATATATATATATATTATTTATCTTATTTGGTTGAACGCCAGGCATCCATTTCGAAGTAAGTTTATCTTAATATTTTTGATGCGACTCTACTCTCTGTTGTTCTCTTTCCCTATCGTTTTCCCTCTCATCCTTTCTTTAATTCCTTTATTTCCCATCTTCACCCTTTTCTATCTGTCTGTCTCTCTCTCTCTCCCTCTTTCTCCTTTGCTCTCTTTCGTTTCTCACACGTGACCATCGTCCATCTTTCTTTTCCTCACGTGATCATCTGTCTTTTCCTTCAGGGCTATCATAAAACTGCACGTATCCTATCTGTCTCTCTCTTCTATCTTTTTCTCCAGCGTTCGTTATTTTACCTTCGTCTGGAGTAAATAGCGGTTCGGCAAAAGGGGTCGATAAAATAAGTAATAGGTTTACAAGGAATACATCCTGGGGTCGATTTCTTCGACTAAAACCACCCGACTGCGGCCATGCTGTCGACCCCAGGATGTATTCCTGGTAAATCTCTCTCTCTCTCTCTCTCT
>NC_068981.1:187708056-187715213 GCF_001194135.2 Octopus bimaculoides
ATATATATATATATATATATATACATACATACACATATACATATACAGGCATGTACATCGATCGGATTACGTATTTGCTTGCATTTTATAAAATTCATTTACATAAAAAGAACGCATTGAATATGTTTATACAAATGTATGCGCAAATTTAAGTTTATTTTGTGTGTGTAAGACACGCAGACATACACTTATGGGTTTATGATCACAACCGCAAAGTTATTGTTTCGATTTCTGAACTGGCTGAGGCATTCTCCGGAGGGGTACTTTATTTCACGTTGTTCCGTTGGTGGTGTTTTCTCTCTTTCCAACTTTCACTATTTCGATATTCTAATGTGCCAAGGGCAAAATGTGATTGAGCGGATTTGTAAACAATCGATATAGGATAGGCATCGTTGGCAGTTAATAGAAGCAACGTTCTACTAAACAGGTCAGTCTCGCTTGTGAACAAACGAATACCCCTTCTTCGTATTCAAATTAAGATGAATCCTGAATCTGTTCCTTGTTCCAGTCATCGGACAGCGGCCACATACTTGTGCACCGCCTTAATGGGGTTTTAGTTGTTCAAAAAGTGTGTTCAAAAAGTCTCTCCGCAGTATGTATTTAATGGTTTTTGGGCAATTCTTGTACACTGATCCTTTACTTGCTCCCCAGAAAGTCTGGCGGTGTTAAATCAGGTGATCTTGGTGGCCAAAATCCCTTCGAAATAATCCGTTCACGAAAAACTCTTGAAGTAGCGCCATTGTGATGCGCAGGATGGAAAAAAATTCACTGCGGAGAGAGATTTTGAACACCCGGTATCATTTAAATTTTAGATATGCTTTCGTATTAATGGTATTCCGGTATATATTAAAAAAGAATAGCAAGTGATATTAAGCAATGGCCAGGTGAAAATTAATATAAAAATATGATAGAAGGATATCTAGATAAGATATTTCATAGAAAGAACAACCTAAATTTCAACATAAAAGAAATAAGTAAAGAAATCGTTGGGCTATTTACAATTGTAAGAATTTATGGTTCTCTTCTCCCTTTTATAGGAAATTTCTCACAGATGTATTTTTTGATGCCAATGTCGAAAATATTGAGAATGGATCGATCGATCTGCTTGGTTAATATTGTATAAGTTTTCTATCTTTGAAGATTCATAGATTTTTATTATACTCAAAGAAACAGTTGCGAGTAATTTTAACAATCGTTTCCACCCGTTTTGAAATTTTTGTAATTAGTATCAAGAACTACATTTGAGTAGAACTGTGCAATGAAATCCGAATGAATTTATGAAACCTAAGATTCAAAATATCTTGGTAAGCCTTCAAGGTCATGTATGATCTAGGGCTAAACTACAGCAAGAACAGCAGCAACAAGAATGAAGCTATATTGTTATGTGCGATAGTTACTCATGAGAAATGTTTGGCAAAAGTCCAGTAATTTTGACGGAGGGTCAGTCAATGACATCGACACCGGAGCTCCACTGCTGCTCCCTGAACGATGAACGGTAAAGTCGACCTCGCAAGTATTTGAACCTAGAGCGTAAGGAACCGGAAAAAATGACGCTAAGCATTTGATCCGATTTGCTTACAATTCTACCAGCTTATATTGAAAAAAAAAAAAAACCATCGTTGATGATCGCCTTGTCTAACCGTGAGGCCTTGACATTTCGAGATATCAATAAAATAAGTATAAATAAAATAAAATGAATTAAATAGATATGCATGGAGAAGAATATAGAATTGACAATGTTATTTTGTTGGAACGAAACCGTTGTAGAAAACGAAACAAAGATGAGTTGCTACGAATCATGTCTCAGCAGTTTTAAAAGCAGATTAAATACAACTGGGATTATATAACAATATATCCGAAAACAAACACATGTAGCGAACAAAATGCAGAAAAAAATATTTACAAAATTGTGAGCGTCTGCAGAAAATCGTTTGCTCACACAAAAATATAGATAAGGGAAAAACTAGAAAACAATAAACGCGAACAAGAAATAATACGAAGAAAAAAACTGCTGTTCAAAAAAGTATGCATTTAGAATAATGCACAAGTAATTTGTACATGTGATACATATACATACATACATACATACATACATACATACACACATACCAACAATTATACATATACATGTGCGTGTGTGTGTATTTATCTATATATTTATGAATATATATATATATATATATATATATATATATATGTGTTTATGTATATATATATTTCTATGTTTGTGAATATATATATATACATACATATATATATATATTAATACATATATATATATTTGTATATGTATGCATATGCATAATGCCTGTAAGTATGGAAAGAAAGGAAAAGAACAAAAAGAGGTGGAAGTAAGGAAGAACAGGAAAATGTAATGAGAGGTAGACCGACAAAATGCATAGCATACATAATGAGAGAGATACCGAGATAGAAAGAGATAGAGGGAAAATGAAATAGACGTAAATGTATATAATTTCATTGGCGTACATGAAGATAAGCGCTTAGACGAAGCTAGTTGTACGGGCATAATAATAACAAGACAACTACACACAGAAAAACAGTCTCATAACTGATGAACTATACAGAATCATAAACATATGCGCATATATTCTCGATGGTACAAACCCACGCATAGGCATAACAAAGCAATCCTTTGTGAAGTCATCTGTATTGTATTCAAACAATTATTGGTTCCGCTTAAAAGTACATTATTAGACCATTATTGCTGTGTAGGAACCATTGGGTAGGTTAGTGGGACGGTTGTTGTGTATTCCTTCACTTGTGCTATTTTGTTTAATATGCTTTTATACCTTCAATTCTTCTACTGGTTATAATCACTAGAGTACGTCCAAGCAGGAGTACTACTTTCAGAGCCTTTTACTCGATCATAGTTATCACACTAATTCATTATCGGTTTTTGTTTCAATGTTTGTTTAATATATTTTCACATAACACCAGTTTTGTTTCAACCGATGATGATGTATAAAACATACGAAAACCACCACAGACATACATGCATACACTCCCCATCCACACATACACCGTATTGTATGTCGTAATCTATTCAGTGTCTTGTTTTAAGCTAGCTTCATATTTGTTCTTCTGGTGTTTTCATGTTTCTGTTTTGTTATCATAATCATCAAAATACTTTGTGAGAGCAGAAGATAATGGCTGTAATTTTATTTGTTGTTTAATAAAAAAACTATACACAGAATTCAACAAATTGTTCTCAATTGTTCTCAATTGTTCGAATCTATCTATCTATCTATCTATCTATCTATCTATCTATCTATCTATCTATCTATCTTTCTTTCTTTCTTTCTGTGTGTGTGTGTGTGTGTGTATATATATATATATATATATATGAATATATGAATAGAAGCATGCACACGGACACAGACACACGGAGACACACACGCACACGCACACGCACATGTATAATTATATAGTTCGATTTAAGTTGTACAACATCTAACTACAAAACATACAGATCGTATTCTTGTATATCCGATGGAAACCTGTGTGGAGGAAAAGTATTATAGTCCAAAGTTAAGTTGATCACAATAGATTTATAGTACATATAATAAAACGTAGGTAAGGTCAAGTTACTAAATATTTTTTAAATAGTCTTTTCTGCTTTCTTCTCTCTCTCTCTCTCAGGAGCATGCACACACACACACACACACACACACACACACACACACACACATATATAGGTTCTCAGTCCCCCCATTTGGATGTGAGCATTTTTCTTCTTTCTCCTTTCTCTGCTGATGTGGATAGATTTATTACTATATATATTAATATTAATACTTATTAATATATATATCAAATTATCCTTCCTTCATTTTTCTCAACCGGCACCGACATGAGAGAGGCAATGTACATTTTATAGTCTTTGTGTGAAAATCCTAAATGTCAAATCTAATTTTTATTCACCTGCAGAAAACGGATTTTTTATCTTTAAATGATGTAATTGAATTGTTCATCCATAAAAAAAAAACACATCTGAAACAAATGTAGTGAGCCTTAGTCCATTTGTGTTATCATTTATACTACACCACACTCGGAGCCTCAAGATCTTGAGCCTATATGCTGGAGCATACTCTTGTGTAATTTTACGTTAATACACGCGGGTGTGCTGACCTTGACGCTACACATATATACATATATGTATTTATATTAACATGTAATTTCATATTTGTATTTGCATGCTCTTTCTCTGTCTGTGTTCTTTTTTTCTTTCATTCTTTTATTCCTTTACCTGTTTTAGTCATTTGACTGCTGTCTTGCTGGAGCATCGTCTTGAAGTGTTTTTTTTCGAGCAATTCGACCCCAGGACTTATTCTTTAGTCTAGTACTTATTCTAGCGATCTGTTACAGGGGCGTAAACATACAAACACCGGTTGTCAAGCAACAATGGGGGGGGGGGCAAACACACACACACACATATATTTGACGTGCTTATTTAAGTTTGCGTATACCAAATCCACTCACACGGCTTTGGTCGGCCCGAAGTTATAGTAAAAGACATTTACCCAATGTGCCACGCATTGGGACTGAATCCGCAATTATGTGGTTGGGAAGCAAGCTTCTTTATAGTTGTAATTTTCTATTTGCAATTGTTTGTATATATATATATCAATGACCCGCCCCACAGGATTTGTTACCATAGAAAGCTGAACTATTGCTGGGTATATTTCGGAAGCTGATTGCAAAAAATAAGAAAAATAATGGCATCAGTATTTGTGTTGTAACCAGAAACTCGCAAATTAATTACATGCCATATTAAATTATATTTTGTAAAATTATAATAACAATATTAATGCTAATACTATATCACACACACAATTAAAAAAATCAAATGTTTATGAATCAACCTATTTCTTCTCAAAATCTCTTAATAAAAGCATAGAAAATTTAAGATATTTATTTGTCTATGAAGTGAATTCCCTGGGCTGAGTAGGTAGAAACATAAAGCAGAGATATTTTATGGTTTCCTCATTAGAGGGCTTATCAAACTTCCACATTTCTTAGAGCCAATGGACAACATTGGCTCTTATGCAAACTCACAGTTTGTTCTGTAGGGTCAAACACTTTCTTGCTCAACATAAAGCAGACAAGTCTGAATTCATATATTTCACAGTAACATTTGCAACAAGGTGCATTATGTCCGTTGTCGCTTAAATCACTTTTCAGAAAAGCTTTGTGATTTCAACAAAGATTTAGGCAAAAGATTTCACAGAAGATATATCAACGACTTACTGTTAAGACATTCTGCAGGATTACTCTGGTAAATTTTAGTTCATAAAGTGAATTTTCAAATACAAGCTTCATGTATGTTGATTGACTGATCATATTTCTGTTTTAGGTTTAGTTAAAGTTAATATTACTTTAAATGCACTTCCTTCTAAGCCTTTCTGCTGAAATAAATTGATTTAGTGATGCTCTCAGCAGGTTGCGAACGAAATACGAAAGAATATTTTATTAGGTTGTCAAGAAAGTTCTTGCGGTTTTTAACCTTTAAATTCAGATGCACATATCTCGACTCAAACAAAACTTTATTAATAAACACCATCAGAATCACAAATGTCAATAGCGTAAAATTCCTGCGTTCTGGTGGCGATGAAGTCGTTGAAGGCATGTTTGGCATCGTCTTGATTTTTGAAGCATTTCTCACGCAGGAAGTTGTCGAGATGCTTGAAAAAGTTGTAGTCGGTAGGCGAGAGATCTGGTGAGTATGGCGGATGAGGCAGAGTTTCGTAGCCCAATTCGTTCAGCTTCTGCGGGGTCAGTTGAGCGACGTGCGGCCTAGCGTTGTCGTGGAGAAGAGTTGGTTCTTTTCTATTGATCAATGCTAGCTGTTGTTGGAGTTTCTTATGCATTTCATCCATTTGCTGACAGTACTTCTCCGCCGTAATGGTTTCGCCTGGTTCCAAAAAGCAGTGATGGATGAGACCGGCTGCAGACCACCAAACAGCCACCATGACCTTCTTTTGGTGCAACTTTGGCTTCGGGAAGTGCCGTGGAGCTTCGTCGGTGTCCAACCACTAAACTGAGCGTCACCGGTTGTCGTAACGAATCCACGTTTCATCGCAAGTCACAATCCGGTCGAGAAACGGGTCGTTCTTGTTGCGTAAAAGAAGGGAAGACAGCACTTCAAAACAGCGTTTTTTCTTTTGGTTGTCGTTCAATTCATGCAGCATCCATTTCTCAATTATTTTTGTTTTCCCAATCTCTTTCAAGCGGTTGGAAATTGTCGTATACGTTACATCTAATTCAGAAGCAAGCTCTCGAACAGTAGTGCGTGGATTAGCTTTGACTAAGGCTCATAGTTGATCGTTGTCAACATCCGATGGTCGACCACTGTGCTTATCATCTTCAACTCTCGCGTCACCGTTACGAAATTTCTTGAACCACCATTGTGCTGTACGTTCATTAGTGGTTCCTGGGCCAAACGCATCGTTGATATCGCGAGCTGTTTCAGCAGCTTTTCGGTCTAGCTTGTACTGGAATAAGAAAATTGTGCGAATTTGCTTTTTGCCTAATTATTCAAAAGGAAAAAGAGTAACACGATTAGATAGAGCGAAAAACAGGCTTTAAAATTATATATAAAGTCAAAATAATTTAACGAAAATAGATTTGAAAATACATCCTTTAAAACCAAAATTAAAAATTCCGCAAGAACTTTCTTGTCAACCTAATATCTATTCTAAAGTCTGTAGGATATTGCTGTGGAAGTTTTTCTGTGTAACATTTTCATCGTGGAAATTCATTAACGGAAAGGAAAAGCAGGCCTTATTCTCGAAATAAGTCGCATTGGCGTTTCCAATATACAAAATATGATACCAAATAACATAATTTCTGCTTTGCATTCAAATTTGCAAATACCAATATGACATAGTGTATAGCGTAGGTTCCTTTTAATGATATCTTCCAATGCAAAACAATTATAACCGTCTTTCAACCATACAAGAGACAATGCGTCAAGTTTTGTTTCTAAATTACAGCCGTGGAAGACAAGAATCGAAATCCAATTTCTGCGAATACAAGATCTGTTCGTATATCTAAATTATATATATGATACACACATACGCGCGCACGCACACACACACACACACACACACACACACACACACACACACACACACACACAC
>NC_068981.1:187715393-187717712 GCF_001194135.2 Octopus bimaculoides
TATATATATATATATATATATATATATGCGTTTCGAGATGCATATCTTGTTTAATTAGTCACGAATTTGTGCTTACTTTCCAGTTTTGTAAGGTGATGTATTTTCATCGATTTCATTGATTCCTCTGATACTTATTTTTAGTGGATTGTACATAATTTTCCACGAATACATACATACATACATGCATATATTCATACATGCATACGTACATGCATTCATACATACATTCATACGTGCGTGTGTGTTTGTGTGTACATGTTATTTGATTAGCTCATGATTTGCGTTTACGTTTCAGATTTTTTAGTGTGATGCACGCCGATCGATTTCCTTAATTCTGCTAATTCCGTTTTGCGACACTTGAGTATAATTTGTAATCGGAACAGGTAAATATCAAGCTGGATATGCTATTGCATTATGCTAGCCATGTATACTTTCAGTCACACCAAGACGAGGAAGGTGTTTATACGGTCACCTGGCTTGCTAATCACAATATTATATGTACTTTAAATCTAGCGTTTCATTTCTAAAACATGAAAGAGACTTCAGCAACATTTCTCATATCATTGATTTTTTTCTGAATAAAGATGCTCTGATCACGGCCTTCGTAGGCTCACCGAGTCTCTTGCAACAAACGTTATTCATGTCAGTTTTATAGGGTTGGAAGTGGACACTTGTAGGAAGATCGTTTACACGGGAATGAAATCCGGAGCGTTAATGTTCATGGTAGAAATGGCTGGGTATATTTATTAGTAGAAGCCCTTTGCAAAGTTAAGGAGAGGACGAGTGGTGAACGAGTGGGATGAGTTGAGCAGGCTCCATGGATCATTTCTATCACTGTAGTTGTGTTAGAAATGGTAGAAAGCAGCTAGGCAAGAGTTTAAGGAAACAACTCTTCTATCGGCTAGAGATGTGAGTGTTGGTGAGTGACAAGATCTAATCATTCAAGAAGCGTTTCTTTGTAGCGTGCAAAAGCGGAATTTCCTAAATATGTGAGAGCAGTATTGCATTGTGGGTCCAATGAAAGATTTGTAGAGGGTTAGTAGTATTTAGGGTCTACGTGACACTTTTGGAGAAATTTCTTCGAGGTCATATGCATGTTATCGTTATTAAAGATTATTTGTTATTAATTTCCACTTTGAAATATTTGATACCGGATTCCTCGAGTAAAAATGAAAACAGAAAATATATAATCTCCTGTAAATATGCATCATTTGTCTTTTACTTGTTTCAGTCATTGTGGCCAAGCTGGGGCACTGTCTTTCAGAATTTTTAGTCGAATGAATCGACCCCAGTACTTATATTTTAAATCTGGTACTTATCCTATCGGTCTTTCTAGCCAAACTATTAAGTTACAAGGACGTAATCACACCAGCACCGGTGATGGGGGGAAACACAGATACAAAGGCACACACACAAACACACACAAACACACACGCGATGGGCTTCTTTTACTTTTCGTCTACGAAATCCACCCACAGGATTTTGGTCAGCACGAGGATAAAGTAGAAGACACTCGACCAAGGTGTCATGCAGTGGGATTGAACCCGGAATCATGTCAATGGGAGCAAGCTTCTTACCACACTGCCATGCCTGCATCTGATGCAAATATATTTTATCTAACAAATAAAAATACTGTGGGTTACTGCAGGTCATAGTTGAGAAAATTAAAAAGACGAAAGTTAGATTGAGCCCATAAGAAAGTAGTTCTGCTTGCAAGTTGGAGTGCTCGGTCAAAATACCGGCTTCCTTTTCTGGTGCCGAATGCCGGCATATTTCTAGATATACTCTACCGGAACAATTTTCGTAATAAATATGTTTCTGTTCAGATAATTTGGTCTAAAGGAATATTTTAATTCTATCAGACCTTACCAGTTTTTCAAAATGTTGAGCTTCTTTGAAGAATCATGAGGATTCTGTAATTTTCAAAACAGGATTTATTAAATTACCTATATGTTCTATCTACATGCTTTTTAGACAAAAATAAACTAATACTGGTTGTACGATTTATTGAGACCGATTCGTAGACAGGATAGGTAAGGTATTTCATTATTTTATAATTTAGCAGAAATATTTCCTTTAATACTTTCTGCTGCAAATACGTAAAATATTCAAGAAGCTTAGCACGTAATATGGTCCACATATGCAATGATACCTACGCCTGCCAACATGTGTGCATGGGTATATAAATTTGTGTGTGTGTGCCTGTGCGTGTGTGTGTGTGTGTGTGTGTGTGTGTGTGTGTGTGTGTGCGTGTGTGTGTGTCTGTGTATGTGTGTGTGTGTGAGTTGATGGATATTGGTCTGCATATATATATATATA
>NC_068981.1:187718317-187719866 GCF_001194135.2 Octopus bimaculoides
TATATATATATACATATATGAATTCGTATATACATGCATGTCTGCATCCATCCACCAAAATATACATACATGCATAAGAGACTTCCTTTCGATGCTGTCTAACTTCGTCTTGTTTTTATCATTGAAACCAGCATTGTCTTCACCGGTTGGAAATTCGAAAAATAAAACCAGGAAAACACACACACACGAAGCCATATAACAGGAAGATGGGTTAAGAGATGCGTGATCCGTTCTTTCTCGGAAAATAATGGAGTGTAATACAATTATAAAAAATTGCTTGTAAACCTATTAGCGGCGAAGAATGTGTAAGAATTCATGTTTACTACTTTTTAAGATTAGCGTGGAGTATGTGGTATACATTAATGTATTCTGTTTATTGATTTCTACGAACGAATGTTAGATTAAGAAATGCTCCAGAACCTGAATAAAGAGAGAGAAAGATATACTTTTGATTTAGGTAGTTGTATGACAACCGTAGAGAACTGGAAAGAAAGGGAGAGGCCACACAACTGATAAATAGTTTCGTATAGTTGTGAATTAATCATGAAGGATAAATAACTGTATTTATTGATTTTCGCGATTTAGTGCAATATAAATGTATCATCGATTTCACAGTTACATGGCATTCATTTAAAGGAAAATGTAGGTGTATAGGATGTAATGTCTCTCGAGAGCATGAGATGAAATGCAAAAGATTTGCTCGAAAGGGAGTGTAAATTCCATGGATTTTGTTGGCAGTACAGGTTGGATTTGATATATTTCTAGATTACAGAGATATAACCGCTTAAAAGGTATAAAGAGATGCAAATGTTTAGATGTTGCTTAGCATTTACGGTAAACGGAAGTAAAGTAATTTGGTACTTATTTATCTTATTTTGTAGAATGGTATTTAGTTCAAATAATTGAATGAATATTGATTTGAGTTCAGTAATATTTGCTGTAAGCAAACTAACTCTCAAGAGTACTTTTATTGCTAGGGCATAGCGTATATTTTAATCTGTTGAAAGCTTCGCGTTCATTTCATAATTATATAAGTGAAGACTTTAACCTTTTAATCTACAGTTTGAAAGAACCAGTGAGACGAAAATTATAAGTTACTGTCTCATTTTCCTAAAATACAAATAAAGATATGGACATATAGGCGCAATAGTGGCTGTGTGGTAAGTAGCTTGCTTATCAACCACATGGTTCCGGGCTCAGTCCCACTGCGTGGCACCTTGGGTAAGTGTCTTCTACTATAGCCTCGAGCCGACTAAAACCTTGTGAGTGGATTTGGTAGACGGAAACTGAAAGAAGCCCGTCGTATATATGTATATGTATATGTATATATATATATATGTGTGTTAGTATGTCTGTGTTTGTTCTCCCATCATCGCTTGACAACCGATGTTGGTGCGTTTACGTCTCCCTAACGTAGCGGTTCGACAAAAGAGCCGATAGATTAAATAATAGGATTACAAAAAATAAGTCCTGGGGTCGATTTGTTCACAAAAGGCGGTGTTCTAGCATGACCGCAGTCAAATGACTGAAACAAATAAAAGAAATAATA
>NC_068981.1:187719959-187727063 GCF_001194135.2 Octopus bimaculoides
AGAAATATATATATATATTTCTTTATTGCCCACAGGGAGCTAAACACAGAGGGGACAAACAAGGACAGACAAAGGGATTAAGTCGATTACAACGCCCCCGGAGCGTAACTGGTACTCATTTAATCGACTCCGGAAGGATGAAAGGCAAAGTCGACCTCGGCGGAATTTGAATTCAGAACGTAACGGCAGGCGAAATACCGCTAAGCATTTCGCCCGGCGTGCTAACGATTCTGCCAGCTCACCCCCAGTTATGTATGTATGTATGTATGTATGTATGTATGTATGTATGTATATACCAGAGTAAGCACATAGATGTGAAACAAGGTGGAAAAAATAGTACAGTTTTCGTGATGTCTTAGCAGCTTTATTAATAAAGTATATATATGTATATATATGTGTGTGGGTGTGTGTGTGTGGTAGATGCGTTGTATCTCCGTGTGGGTGCATGTGTGTGCTTGCGTTTCATGTAAAATCATGCACACAGACTCATTAACTGAAAGCGCCTTTGGATTCATTTATGTACAGTATTATCTTTATTTTTACGAGGAAATATTGATAAGGATTTTAATGCTTCACTGTTAGAATGCACGCTGTGGCTAACAACCGCCTCTGTTCTTCTTCCTTTAAATCGCTATTTTATTTCGCGTTGTAACTCTGCTTTCCTCCATTTTTTTGTCTCATTCTTTTCCATTTTATCTCAAATTCTCTTCCTCTTTTTCCTCCAACTTTTCTTTTTCCCAGTACTTCTTTCTTACGTAGGATCATATATGAACAATCTGCAGTTCTCCATCATTCTCGGATATAAGTTAATTTCTAATGTGATAAGGATAAAGAAACAATTTTCATTTTCACACCGAAGAAGAACCTTGCCCGAAACGACGGATAACCAGCACACTAGCTTGAGAAAGTAACAAATAAAGATTTTGCCAATGCAGACGACTACGTACATCCGCTAACCTTGGAAACTGGCAAAGCATGTGTGATCACAAACTTGTAATGATCACAATAGAAATTAAGCTGAGATGGATCAAAAAGATCCAAAACGTAAGAATAAATATATAATCTAGAAAACTCTAAAGACCTGAACATAACAGGACATTCTAAAGCACAGATAAGAGTAATATTTGTCATTTTATTCTTATTATTCGATGCAAGTGTTCGAGATTTAGTGTGAATTATTGGAGAAATAGCAACAGCAAAAATCATTACAGATCCTCGATAAAATGTAAAAAGCAAAATTCCACGGATAAATACAAAAAAAAAAGTCAGTTTTGAAGAAGGAAGCCCTCTGGAATAGGATCAATATGGAAACTAAAGCAACAGGAATGAAATATAAATTGGATAGCAAGGAAGTGAAAAAGGATGAAACCTGAGCAGCAAATGACACGAGGGTTAATGAAAAATGTAAAGAACTAGAAAGAAGTCATGGAGCAAATAACTCAAGAAAAATCGTACGAAATGGTTAAAGTTCTAACCAAATAATGGGTGCCTAAATGTCAGGTATTTGAAGATAAATATGGCAACTTACGAGCCAAAGCGAGGGACGTAACTGATAGATTGAAGGAATAATGTGAGGAATTTTACATCCACAAAGCAGAAGCAGATAGCAATGTGCTAAAACAATTAAGGATTAAAATTCCTATTGCAAGAGAAAGAAATCACTTCAGAAGTAACTCAGGCAATTAAGAAAGTATAATGTAATAAATCATCTGGAACAGGAAACATAAACGCAAAACTGATAAAACTCCATGATGAATATTTTACTAAGATTCTTTGTAAAATTTGTAATAATATTTTCATAATGGAGAATGGCTCAGCAAATGGACAAAATCGATTGTTACACCATCACTGTGTAAAAAAGAGAAACACCAAAATATCCAAATAATCGTACATTTATTTTAATTCACCTTTCAAGTAAGGCTTTCTATAATACATAATAGATAATACTATGATAATACTAAATACATAATATGATACATACTAAAACATGAGCTGCTTTCCAAGAAGGATGGAATATTAAATGGTTCAAATTGTATTAGAGAAGTACTTCTGATATCGACACTATTGCGCCTGTATTCTTCAAGAAAAGATCTCGTAATGTCAGCGAATACCTTCACACAAATTCATTGACTCTGAAAAGCTTTTCTCTCTCTGAGTCATGAAGCATTATGACATTTAAGGGCAAAACACACAATCATTATATCAACAGTGAATATCATAAGGTTATCATATAAAGTTGCAAACATCCTGGTTCTCGTTTAAAATTCACGAAGTGGTTTAAACCATCGGTTGGAGTCTGATGAGCGCTTTCTTTCACAAAATGTTTTTAGTATGTTTTTAAAGTACATAACGGCTGAAACATTTGAATATTTTGAGTGAAATAGTTAATTAGAAAGTACAAATCCTAGTTATCTCCATTTTATATGTGGTGTTGTTTAGATGCAATTTCTACAAATCTACAGATCGAATAAAGAAGTAGGCGCAGTCGTAGCTGTGCAGTAAGAAGCTGGCTTTCCGACCACACGGTCTTCAATTCACTTCCACTGCGTGGCGCCTTAAGCAAGTGTCTTCTACTTTAGCCTCGGGCTGACAATAAATCCTATGAGTGGATTTGGTTGACGGAAACTGAAAGAATTCCGTCGTATATATATATATATATATATATATATATATATATATATATATATATATATATATATATATATATATAGATGAATAATTCCAAGTGGCTTTCTGTTTTCCTATGTGTTCGTTCCGTTGTCTGTAGTTCATTGTTCTAACGTCCTGTACCCTGATATGCATCTATATACACATGTAGATGAAAGTATATACATATATGTGTGTATACATGCATATATATTTTTTGTATTATTATATATATATATATATACATACATGCATACATGTGTGTGTGTGTGTGTCTTTGTGTCTGTGTATGTCCCCCATACCGTTTAACAAACGGTGTTGATGTGTTTACGTTCCCGTAAATTAGTGGTTGGGAAAAAGGGACCGAGAGGATAAGTAACAGGCTTAAAAAAAAATAAGTGCCGGGGTCGATTCTATCGGGGAAAATTTCTGTAAGTAGGTATATATATACTGTAGGTAAATATATACTGTAAGTAGGTATTCTGTAAGAGGAAAAACAATGAAAGAAAAAAGAAAAAGGAAAATGTCAGATTATATTAGTTGTAACAGGTTTACCAAAATAGGTTTTGTTTGGAAAATGGAAACACAAAGATTAAAAAAAAGCAACAATAGGAATTTCAACTGAAGTCTTCTACAGATATTATACTTTGGAAAAAATGGCTATACATTTCATCAATAGCAATATTTTGAACATAAATTCGCAATGTATCTCTTTTTGCAAGCACAGACATAAATATTTCCTTGCAAGATATAAAATATCGCAAAACTGACCAAACGTTAAATCTTAGAAATATTTCTCTTATATCAAAAAGAAAGAGAGAGAGAGGCGTGAGGGGGGGGGGGGGGTAGAGATAAGAAAAAAACAATGTGAATGAGAAAAAAAAACTGCTGAAAGAAGAGAAAACACAAAACTGAAATCCATGGGATGATTTAACATAATTTCTGATTCATAAAAAAAAAGTTGATATATTCTTTATATGAAATGTGAGATAACTTTTTATAACATTTGATTTCCAAAAAGCCGTAATCGTTTCCGTGCCTTCAGAGTCTAAGATCATGGACATACTAAGCTGCAATTTGTGAGAGAGATAAGTTAAAACAGGTTTCCTAGCGGGATCAAATAAACTCTATCATTTCCCAACCAACCATGTTACGAATTACACGACAATGTTACAAATTCCTACTCCTTCGTAATTGGCAATTAAAATATATACTATTAATTTATGTTGAAAATCTTATATCCATGAGGTTATTTCTCATTGTTAATATCGCATCGATTTCCAAAACCTTGCGATATTAGACGTTACCGTGCGTATTATGAAATGTTTATATATGTATTTTAACTTGTCTTGCCAGGCTAATTAATTGACCAATTATCTTGAAGAATAAGAAATTGAATCGTGGTATAAAAAACAGAAACATAGCAGGACAAATAGATTTGAACACCTCATTTGTTTGAAAGAGAATGGGATAAGCAGGCAGTTTGTAGTGGCAATATTTAACAAGGAAAAGGCGGCGAGCTGGCAGAAGCGTTAGCACACTGGGCGAAATGCTTAGCAGTATTTCGTCTTGTCTTCACGTTCTGAGTTCAAATTCCGTCGAGGTAGACTTTGCCTTTCATCCTTTCGGGGTCGATAAATTAAGTACCAGTTACGCACTGGGGTCGATGTAATCGACTTAATCCCTTTGTCTGTCCTTGTTTGTCCCCTCTATGTTTATATATATATATATATATATATATATATAATCATAAATATATAGGGCTTAGCATGAGATGCTTCACCAACATACTGAAAATTTAGAAATAGCAGTTTAAGAACTACTGATTCCAAACTACAAATTTTTCTCTAACGGATGGCGATATTTATGGCAAAATTGTTAATTATTAATTTTATATATATATATATATACACTTCTCAGTTTGTAGATGGAACACAACAGGTTGAAGAGCAATCACAATTCATTAAAGAAATGTCTTTTCAGCGAATGAAGTTTCGTGATCGGGCAAAGCATCTGATATACTCTTGGGTAGATGAAGCTTATTTCCCTTTCTTATTTGTTTGGTTCTCAAGAGAGGCAACCACAATGGCAGTTGGTAATTTACAAGATATCACAAGAAAGAATGATAGCTGGGACGAAGTATGGAATTGAGAAAGTCTTGCTAACTCGGTTAAAAATGTGAGGTTCGTCTCCTTGGACTAGCAATAATCATTCTCTCTTTATGTTTCAGTTAGAATACTCCCCCTCTCTCTCTCTCTCTCTCTCTCTCTCTCTCTCTCTCTCTCACACACACACACACACACACACACGCCCCCCTCCCCACCACACTTGCTGGGAGGGCTGTGTGGTTAGAAGTTTGGTTTCCAAAACACTAGACTTCAGGTTCAGTCCCACTGCGTGGCAACTTTGGCAAGCGTATCCTGCTATGACCTCAGGCTGACGAAAACGATGTGAGGGGACTTTTTAAACGGAAGCTAAAAGATCGTCATATCTATCTATCTATCTATCTATCTATCTATCTATCTATATACACACATAAATATGTTGATATATGTATATGCGCGCGCGCGCGTATGTGAATGTCTATGTCTATGTATGTGTGTTTGTGTTTATTCCCCACCATTGTATGTCAACCGGTATTAGTTTGTATACGTTTCCATAATTTACTGCGTCTGCAAACCAGAGCAATAAAATAAGGCTTTATTCAATCGATTAAGACCTTATAAAGCGATGCCCTAGTGTAGACGCAGTCCAATGATCGAATCAAGTAAAGATTAGATTAAAATCAAAGGTTCTTTGATATTTTTTGATATTCTTTAATAAGAATATTTTCGACAGTCACTTCGAAGTTCAAGGCTGAAGAGCCATAACGTGACTATAGTATATTTATCTTAGTTCATCTTGGTTTTATGTAGGTTCTGTGAACTTTAAATTGTCTTGGGAAGGTGGTGCTCTGCTGAATGATATTTAAGTTGCAGGGTATGTTTTGATGGCGGGATATATTGGAAGATTTTATAGGTTAAATACGTAGTTGTGATTCAATCATTGATGTTCAATCATGAATGTAGAACTTTGTAATCAGGTGTCTGCACAGGTGTGCAAGATACAGATGTTGGAGTGGTCATTTAGGGTTCACAAAAGATTATAGATGAGTAAAAACGTTAGCTGCTCAGCAGGTGTGTCGCTAGGTTGTTGATTTTATGTGGACATTAATAGGAAATGTAAGTTGTTTGCTTTGGAAATGTGAAAGTTATAGTTCAGAGTTTAGTCCAGCATATAAAAGTTTGCAATTAGGTGTGTTTATTTACGTGTATCAGGTATTAGGTCAATGAGTCTTTAAGTGTTCCCATAAGAATACATGTAGCCGGAAAGGTTAGTTGGTCAGCAAATTTTTTTACTTCTTGTTTGTGTTATTTAGATTTGACCTTTTTGTTTTGAGAAAGTGGAAGCTATTGTTTGGTGTTCAGTGAAGTACATAGAGCTCTGTAATTACGCATGTTTATTTAGTTGTATCAACTGTAGGTCATGGTTTTGTTAGAAGAGGAATTTGCTAATCCTGTGCATTATGATTCACAAAAGGATGTGTGGAGATAAAAAGGTTATTTGTATAGTAGATTTCTTAGAGTGAATTATTCTTGATGCTATTTGATTACTACTTAGAAAATGTAAACGTTGTGCTATGGGAATAGGAAGTTTCTGGACAACGTTTTTATTAATATTTCTACCATTAAGATCCAAGCGTAGGTGTTAGCAATAATTTTTTATACCACTATGGACCTATGAATATACGCAAACAAGAGACATAAATAATGTATGAATATAATCACATTCTTTTTTATTCTTTTATTTGTTTCTGTCATTTGACTGCGGCCATGCAGGAGCACTGCCTTTAGTCGAATAAATCGACCCCAGGACTTATACTTTGTAAGCCTTGTACTTATTCTATCGTTCTCTTTTCTCGAACCGCATCTAAATACACCAGCATCGGTTGTCAATCGATGGTGTGGGGGACAACCAAAAAAAAACACACAAATACACACACACTCACACACACACATACGACGGGTTTCTTTCAGTTTCCGTCTACCAAATCGACTCACAAGGTTTCGGTCGGCCCGAGGCTCGAATAGAAGACACTTGCTCAAGGTGCCACGCAGTAGGACTGAACCTGGAACCATGTGGGGGGGGGGGCAAACACAGACACACAAACACACATATATATACACATATACATATATATGACCGGCTTCTTTCAGTTTCCGTCTACCAAATCCACTCACAAGGCTTTGGTCGGCCCGAAGCCATAGTAGAAGACACTTGTCCATGGTACCAAGCAGTGGGACTGAACCCGGAACCATGTGGTTGGTAGGCAAGCTACTTACCACATAGCCACACCTATATTCAAAGTAAATACACACATAACAAGGATATATATATATATATATATATATATATATA
>NC_068981.1:187729138-187731699 GCF_001194135.2 Octopus bimaculoides
AATACTTCATTTAGAGAATTAACATTGCTTGTTTTCACCTTTTCAATATCAGTGAAGAATGTCACTGGAAAAGAAGATATAAGGTTTGCCAGGTTTTCGTCTCTCTCACCAAGGTCATCAGCTGTCGAACGCCGACGAAGGGAAATAACCCTGAAATCCGGATACGTTCGTGCTGCTGGTCGAGGTGAGAGGGATAACTCCCTTGGCAAACAGGACACAGTCGTGTGTCGATAAGCCAGCTGGAGGAGATGTCCTCCTGGGGCTAAAAGCAACAGTAACATCCACCCCTAGGGGTCAGCCACACTTAAGTGGCAATATACTACACTATATATATATATATATATATATATGTATATATCCTAATGTACAGTACTGTTTTTGTAAGTATTCTGTTAAGCAATGGTGGATGTCCTTATGTCTGTGAAAGCTCAACCTGCCAAAAAAAAGCAAAGAATCTTTTAAAAAATCATACTTCAACGTCTAAAGCAAAAACGGGAACAGTTGATTAAGTTGTGCAATCCTCGCTGCTCTTTAAACAATCACGATTGTCATTTCTGGAATGTTCGTTATAAGATAAGACTGAGAAGCTAATCTACAATTTTTCCGTTTTAAAATCACTATATTGCAAATAAATGCATCATAAATAATTATATGATAAATACCTACATCGTAAATAGCTATGTCGTAAGTAACTATATCGGAAATAACTATATCTTAACCATCGTAAATAACTATATCGCACATAGCTCTATCGCAAATTACTATATGAATTCTATCGTAACTTACTATATCGTACATAACAAATATATTGTATAGCATTATCGCAAACTAACTACGTCGTACATAGCTATATCGTACTAAGTTGATACCGGAAGTATCTCGAACGGAAATTGTTTACAAAATCATTAGTGAGAAATATATGAAAATGCTTCAACTCTATATTAGCAATTCCGTATTGGCAACTTCTGCAATATTACATATTGTAGAAAAGCAATACGTAATAATGAATTGACAAAACATGCATTTCAGATAATAATTTTCTATAATAGACGCATTTCTCTAATCTTCTCGGAGAGAAAACACACAGTCTAAGTTACTATCAAATATCTTGTCTTGAGCCTTGAGCAGGCAATATCTCGAAAAGAAATATGTCGTTTAGTTTTGCAAAGCATTAAAATTATTTACAATAAGCTTTTAAACTGTTTGCAATGAAGATGTTATCGACTGTCAGACAGGAAGCCAAGCAATATTTCATATGGTAAATGTACATTTGCACAAGCAGTATTAAAGGAAATATATTACCCGCAAACTGCATATGATGCCTTATAATACATCAGATACATACTCCTCTCTGGATATAAGATTTTATGTTCATTGCTGATGATCTCATAAAACGTTTGTTAGGTTATAATGACTTAGGAAAGAATGTAAAAATGTTTTAATTACCAATCACATTCTTTATAGCTACAATTGACAGGAAAATGTATAAAAAATAATCCAGATTTAATAGTTTTGGGGTTGCAGTTTTTTAATAGCCCGACGATACAATTGCTTTTAAGTATATTTTCTCTAAATACTTTGAGGCCGTTGCTTCAACGATACATAAATACGCACACTTACCCACCTACCTACCTACCTACCTACCTACCCACCCACCTACCTACCTACCTACCTACCTACCTACCTACCTACCTACCTACCTACTTACCTACCTACCTACCCACCCACCCACCTACCTAAATACATACATACATATATAAAAATATATGTATATATAGAGAGAAAGAAGAGAGAGGGAGAGAGACATAAATAGATAGATAGATAGGTAAATAGGCAGAGATACACATATAGTGTACATTGTATGTACAAATGGATGTACAAATGGATGTACATGCGAACGATCACAAGTATTAGTAGTCATGAAACAAAGCAAATGTAGGAGAAATTAGGATGAAAAACAAATCGATAATATTTATTCCTCTGCTTGTTTCACCATTATGATTATTTGGCTCTTTGCATTGATTTTTCCAAGTGCAATTGGGTGTTTAACCACAGGGGATATCTACGGAACACTTCATTGCCTTATGAAGGAAATATATTATCCGCAAACTTCATTTGATGGCCTATAATACATCTATAACATCTCACTCACTCTATGTATGTATGTATGTATGTATGTATGTATGTATGCATCTACCTATCTGTCTCACACTATATATATCCTTTCTACTATAGGCACAAGGCCTGAAATTTGAGGGAAGGGAGCTAGTCGATATCATTGACCCCAGTGCGTAACTGGTACTTAATTAATCGACCCCGAAAGGATGAAAGGCAAAGTTGACCCCGGCGGAATTTGAACTCAGAACGTAGCAGCAGACGAAATAGGGCTAAGCCTTTCGCCCGGCGTGCTAATGATTCTTATTTCTTTATTGCCCACAAGGGGCTAAACATAGAGGGGACAAAAAAGGACAGACAAAAGGATTAAGTCGATTACATCGACCCCAGTGCGTAACTGGTACTTAATTTATCGACCCCGAAAGGATGAAAGGCAAAGTTGTGCC
>NC_068981.1:187731987-187735385 GCF_001194135.2 Octopus bimaculoides
TACACCACCTGTCTTCGTCCTTTGTTTTTGTGTGAATTCTCCCCTATATATATATATATATATATATATAGGTAGTACAGGCCTATATATATATTCGCTGCCACTAGCGATGGCATTTTCAATTGTACTATCGCTCTCATATATATATATATATATATATATATATATATATATAAATATCATTAACTATGCTAATTATTCCTTATTTAGTGATGCAACTTTTGAACTGAAAACAATGTTTTTATACTGGTACTTGTTTATCCTCTATGTAAAGGTGAACAGTAATGTTCACCAAAACAGGATTGAACTCAGGAACCCAAGTAGACTGCAAAAATAAGCCTCTACCGATTCTGTCTCTCACATCCGCAAATATAAATGAATATGTATTTGATTTAAGTTTGATATATTTTATAGTCTCAGCTTTATTTATAAACTGTCGATAGAAACATAGCGCTATTAAAGAGAAAGTGATAGTTGATGGCGCTAGCTACTTCGACGCTAATTATAAAAATTCTTGAATTTATTCGGAGAATGATTGTGAAACATTCAGACGATATTATAAGAATTAATGTCTAGCATTTCAAACAGATTGCATAATGAAATAGTAATAAATCCATAAATCTACTTAATTAATGTTTTAACATGATATACTATGAATCTGGATTATGTAAAATTATGTCTTTGTTTAGTATTGTGATTGTAATATTATGACCTGATCCACTCTGTGCTCAGGGTGGTTGCTGTTGTTGAAGTTTAGGTACAGTTCAACTCAGTTCGAGAAAGCTTCTGATCACAGGCATTCAACTCGTGATTATCCCGTTTCATATTAACATTTAGTACATCAAGCACTACATTATCGAGCGTCCATATTTTTATAAGACTGTTGGCTATGATTTAAGACTGATATGGTTGCTGTTGCTAGTAAGTTTAGCGACTTTGTAGTAGCAGTCTCAGGTTCTATTCGGAAAGGGAGAAGTAATTTACTAACCATATCATCAATATTATTATTTGTGTTTCTTCTACTCACATACGATGGAGAAACCGCTATATGAATCTAGTCCAGAGGTTCTCAGACTTTTTGGGCCACCGTCCCCCTCATAGCCACATAATACCCCCAGTGTCCCCACCCCTATTTTTATGTATAAGTAAATATTTTATATTCTACTAATTTATATATATTAGGAATCATTTGATATTTAATACAATATTATATAATTTGTATACAATATTATAATAATATGAAAATAAATTCATAGCGTCCCCCAAACCACTGCCCTCCTCCCAACGCCTCCTTTTTCTCTAACGCCCCCACCGCTCCCTTAGGCACCAATGCCCACCTGAACCGTCTCAACGCCCAGCAGGGGGCGGTGGCGCCAACTTTGAGAACCTATGATCTAGTCTTTATAATTATATGCTTTGACGTTTGTTTAGAAAATATGAAAATACGACGTTTTCAACATAATGTTAGTTACCAAATGAAATAGCAGGGTGATGTATCAAATGGTATTTTTTTTATAAATAAATTACTATAATTAGATACTCAGGGACGTGATCCTCACGAAAAGCAATAATTAAGTTTTGGTTAAGAAAATTAAATGCATTGAGCATGAAAATCAAGGAAGAAATAATTATGCAGTGAGAAAATTAACTCATATGGATATTATATTTATCATTTGTGCAACAAGGAAAGACTAACTGAAATACGTTTTAGTATATTTTTTCCTCTTCAGTGACGTATAGTTTTGCACTATGACTGTGGCGATCATCATGCGAAGAAATTAAGATGTATATTGTGTCAGAGGAAAATTGTGAAACTAGAATATAAAGTAAAATATCGCTGTAGCTAATTATTCAAAATAAGCATCTGCATGAAAAACGATTATCATCATCATCTTTGTCGTGGTTGTTGTGGTCATCGTCGCCGTGGTCGTCATCATCATCATATATCGACTGCTCTTAACTGGTTGAATTCCATAGATCGCCTGCTGCTTAGTCTTTATTTCGATGATTTTAGACATTCACGTAGTTTTATGTCTGTCCATTTCTCGATATCATCAGTCCAAGTAATTCTATCCTCTCTTTCTATTTTGCTTTCTTTTAATTGTCATTTTGAACGATATTCTTCCCCTTTTTAAGCGTTCAAGGTATTTTAGTATTTTATCTCGCTGATAATATCTCATAATAGTTTCTTAGTTTTTGCTTATCGTTTATATATTTTATACCGAGAACATAAAAACATAATTAGAAATAGGAGAGTATTGTAGTTCGCTTGAAGTATTGTGTATTGTTTGTAAAATATAACATGTCTTGAATGGCACAACAATGCAGAGTGGACTACGTCATCAGAAAAATCATACGCTATCTACACCACGAACTCAATGAGCCCTTAAAATATCATTATAGTGCACTCTGCATTGTTGTGCCATTCAAGACACGTTATATTTTACAAACAATACACAATGCTTCAAGCAAACTACAATACTCTCCTATCTCTATGCCAGTGCCAGGTCGGGTTCGCAAACGCTAGGGAGTTAATCAAGCTATCGGAGAAACGTGCTAAAATGGGATACCAAATAAAATTTCTTACGCTACCTAAAAAACAACATAATTCCCAACACCATCAGGAACACACATTTGCCCACGTGCTTCCGCAGCCTTACCCTTCGACGATCACTGAAATACATATATACATTCGTCATGAGAAAAATCATGCACTATCTACACCACCAACTCCATGAGCCCTTAAAATATTATTATAGTCCACTCTGCATTTTTGTGCCATTCAAGACATGTTATATTTTGTAATTAGAAATACTTAATAAAAGTAGCTGGCCATTGAACCCTTCTTTTACTGTTTGGCAAGATTTAATGAAAGTAAATGCATTGATGACATCATACTACAGTTTAAAATGTACAATAACATTTATATGGGAACTGTGTTGATGAGTATGCCCAAGTTGTGCTTCAAAACATTTTGCCCTTCACGAAATGTAATAACATGTTAACAGAATTTAAAAGCTGTATGTATCATGTAATGACTAGAATGTTGTGCAGTGACTGTTCTCTCCACAGGGTCCACCTTCAGAGGCATTTGTCTCTTTACAGATCAAGGTGTAGGGAGTCTGTAGAACAAGTAATTTAATGTTTAATTGTTGTTGCGCAGGCGTGACTATGTTAGAAGATTGCTTCCTAACCACATGGTCCTGGGTCCAGTCTCGTTGTATGGCACCTCGGGTTAGTGCCTTCTACTATAGCCTCCAGGCCACCAATGCCTTGTGATAGGACTCAGTAGACAGAAACCGAAAAAAGCCCATCGTATATATATATATATATATATATATATTTGTTTTTTTTTTGTGAATTCTCCCTATATATATATACATACATACATATATATA
>NC_068981.1:187735921-187738724 GCF_001194135.2 Octopus bimaculoides
TGTGTGTGTGTGTGTGTGTGTATAGCTATGTCTGTGAGTGTCTTTATATCTATGTTTGTACTCCACTACCGCTTGACAACTGGTGTAGATGTGTTTACGTCCCTGTAGCCTAGCGGTTCGGCAAAGAGAAACCAATTGAACAAGTATCGAGCTTTTAAAAAATGTCCTGGGATCGATTTGTTCCACTAAAACCCTTCAAGGCGGTGCCGAAGCATGGCTGCAGCCAAATGACTGAAACAAGTAAAAGAATAAAAAAATGTAGACCAATTACCAGCCACGCCGCTTTAGCTGATGTCAACATACACAGTCCAGTAGTTCACACATCTTTCCTCTTCTTTGCACGTCCTAAACCAACTTTGACAAGTTTTCAAAAACTAAGCTGTCACGTCGCGGCTTAAACTACTGTTAGGTTTTGCCGATGCTTAAACTATTGTAACGTGCCTTGCACACGTAATGTCTCTCTTTCCAGTCTTTTTTCTCGCTAATATAGTCGCTTCATATGTTGGCATCTGTCTGGTCTTGTATCTCCTTCATTTAAGCACTGCGATCCTACTCGTCTCCCCGCCTCTTCACACTCTCATTACATTCCCCCTCCACCACTCCTTACTGCCTACTTCACCCAGTTCTCCTTTCCCAGAACATTATCTCACTGGAATTCTCTCAACGTTCAGAAACTACAGGTAACACCTGTATCATTTTAAACGGAACATTAGTGATGTGAATTTCTCTCAAAGAACCTTCAAAGTAACGGACACTGCTCCTTCCTTCAGTTGCAGCAAATGCAAAAATATCGCAGCTTAAAATCGCAAGATAAGTTTACCAGTCGTTATACTATAGCTCCACATCTTACAGCCAAAGTAGCTTATTCGTTTACACATCTTTTCATCCGTTTATATAACATCACTACTACAAAAGGTACTTTTATTTATCTGATCTGAATCGAGATGCGTGTGTAGACAGATGAATTGGCCAGGTCTCAAAACTATGTTCGTTTTACTTTTCAGGAATGAAATTATCCGCTCTATACGCGTGTGACATTCAAAATGACCAACTATTAATATTCAGATATAAAGCTTTGTTCTTATAAATGTCGTTTTAAAAACTTAGGTATTGCCGATTGATTTAATTCTGCTACTGACACTTTTTACATATTGAATGTAGAGACAGTTTTCTTATATTACTTGAATTGTCATCTTTCCTATAACACGTGAATTATTGTGAATATTAATTTATATTATTGTTCGCTGTTTTATACAACTTAGAATAAGGCTGGCAAAAAATATTCTGCTATCTTCGAAGTTAGACGTATTCTTGGATAGGCTCCAGTTTGGTCTTCAGTCTTACTCTACCAGATAAATATAATGTCACACAGTATTTTCTTATATGCTGAAATATCTATCATACACCTGTTACGTCTTTAAATTCTTGGGCATAGTTGGGGTGCTAATTACAAAATTGGAATAAAATTAATTCTATCAGCTTTAATTAAATATTTGCTATTTTGAAAAGAAATAATATTGAAGCTTTTAATATATTCTTTCGAATTTAGGCACAAAGCTAGCAATTTTAAGGCAGGATGGAGTCTACTGCATCGATCTCAGTTCTGAAATGTCACTTAATTTTATTGACCGCCCAAAGGATTAAAAGTGAAGTCGATCTCGGCGAAACTTGAACTCAGAACATAAAGAAATGCCGCTAAGCATGTTGTGAAGCGCGGTAACAATTCTGTTAAACTCACTGCCTTTACGCTATTAGTATATCAAATGTTATTAAAACAATGGCATAGCGCTAAATCAGTTTATTTTATCATATAAGATTATTTTGCGCTAAATTTGAATCAGACTTAATTCTTGAATTAGAAATAGACATAAAACTTAAACTAATCGGTCATTCAATACACAATCATGTACAGAGAGGATATCTCTTCTGAGAGAGTTACCACAGAGGAGGTCTTTCCATGTTCGAGTGTACACAAATATGTTACACAAGAATGTACACAACATTATTTTAATCACAACTACTTCGTATACCTTTAATTAGTCGTTCAATTCATAATAAACTTAACTTGAAAACCTTTCTTGAATGAAACTGTACAGAATATTCAAGCATTAATCAACCATCCTGTGTATGTATTCCATCTGCCATGCTAACTCTCTCTAATTGCTTTTATACTCTGATGAGAGCTTTCCTCCTGATCTATGTTAAATTTCGCAAGGATATCTGGTAGGAGATGCAAGTGACTTTGGATATTATGGAACATGATGTTAGTGTTTGCCTCCTTATCCCTTATGTTTGAAAAGAAACATTTTGAGATCTCGAACAGGCAAAGATAACGCAAAAGAGTATTTCTGCTGCAGAAGATCTTCCTACGTCACAGTGTGCACAGTATTGGTAAATATAATTTGACATGAATCTGTCTCTTTCTTTGTCTCTGTCAGTCTGTCTGTCTGTCCGTCTGTCTGTCCGTCTGTCTGTCTGTCTCTTTCTCGATATTGTAAGATAACAAAGTAACGCCGTTAGCAGGAGTAGTTAGGAAGCTGAAGGAGGACGGTGAATAAAAATAAAATAAAAGCACAATAAAATACAATAAAACGTAGTGGAATATAAGGAGATAAGAGCTTTCACTTCCTGTAGTAGTTTTATAGTTATAAAAGTTTCATGAATGTAAAAGATTAAGGGTACATAAAATGTTTATGTCTATAAAATTAGTTATAAAAGTAAATAGGTAGACAGACTGACAGATAGGTATGTATATATATATAGTTTCGGCCTGTTACAATTGAGACTGTTCAAAATTGGTAAG
>NC_068981.1:187739161-187739768 GCF_001194135.2 Octopus bimaculoides
ATTAGTTATAAAAGTAAATAGGTAGACAGACTGACAGATAGGTATGTATATATATATAGTTTCGGCCTGTTACAATTGAGACTGTTCAAAATTGGTAAGCCCCAACAATCTAAGCTAAGGGCATTAAATCTTGGAAAGAAAGCGAGCGAATATGTACGACAACATGGTGAAAAAAAAAACGAGAAAATGGAGAAACTGTAATGATGATTGGAAGCTTGACTGAAAAATAGAAAGCCACTAATGTTCCGTCCTGGTTTTCCTGTCCCTCTTTGTATCGTCCTTCTGTCCGTATGTTTTCATTGTCGTCTGTTACGTTCTTGTCCCATTTTGGGGATTTATATTTACATATAGCTTGTAAGTAAGTGTATATATATATATATATATATATTATTTTGTTTAAAAGAGTTCCAACACTGTCTGTTAAAGTCTGTCATACCGGCCATGACGAAGGGAAATAGCCCTGAAACTCGAGTCGCCTTTATATATTTATATTTATATATTTGATCCTTTATATTGAACACTCAATATTTCATCTACATTCAATACTTTCTTTCATGGTGCCATCCATTTTTATTTTATTTTATTTTATATTATATATTGTATATTA
>NC_068981.1:187740597-187754074 GCF_001194135.2 Octopus bimaculoides
TATATATATATATATATAAAGATAGATAGATAGATAGATAGACAGACAAAGAGTTTACCCTACATGTAGCGTGTAATCTGGAAAGAGACATAGAGAGAGTATTATAGCTTATTTCGCGAGCGGTTTCGAATCGATGATTTTCTATCAGGCTCTCTTAATCCTAACCTCTTCTACAAACAGCGTTGACCAGTCATCACACAATAACTCTACTACTCTAACTATGTTGTCTGAGATACACCAATACATTGTATATATATATATAGGATAATTTTACGCGAAACCTTCTGTACTTTAGTCACTGGTTGTGTTCCTTATCCTTATGCTTCTTGCCAGTATAACAGCTTGTGAGATTTAAGGCGTAACGCAGAAACATGTGTTACCCTATTTGTTGGTGTTTTTTACGGTCTGTATTGTTTTCCAGCGCATGTCAGGACTTAGTGTATTAAGAAACACAATTCGACATCGGTCGTTTAGTTACGGCGGTCGAAAGTTCATACACATTTGTGATAAGAAAATTCTACCAGCTCATATAACACTTATTCATGAGATCTATGAGGGTTAGTTTATTATAAATGCCTACACATCAACACTCGCATACATACATATATCCTTCTTTGCAATGGCTTTAGAGGTATGATGTCGCTCATGCTATATGTCTTCATTGTGAGTCCTCATGCATATACATACATATATACATATGTGTGTGTGTGTGTGTGTGTGTCGCAAGTAGCTTGCTTACCAACCACATGCTTCCGGGTTCAGTCTCACTGCGTAGCACCTTTGGCAAGTTTCTTCTACTGTCTCGGGCCGACCAGAGCCTTGTGAGTGGACTTGGTAGATGGAAACTGAAAGAAGCTCGTCGTATATATATATATATATATATATATATATATATATATATATATATATATATATATACATATATATACATATATATATACACGTACATATATAAGTATATATGTGCAAATGTATATATGTGTGTGTGAGCGTGCATGCATGTGTATATATATGCATATATATATATATATATGTGTGTGCGTATATAATGTATGTCAGTTTATTAAATATAGGAATATACATTTACTACAATACTGATATTCTTTGATGAATTCATTCGATTTGAATCTAATGACCCATAAAACACTCGAAAACTTTCCCACCTGTTATCTGTTAGATGATCCGTTTCAAATAAAACAATATTTGTGATCAAGAAGGTTAAATATATGCTTTACCATCTTAATCATTTCGCTCTCTCTATTGACGACCTTTTCAGAAATAAACATTCTATTATTATATGGCCTCTCCAAGGTTTCATAAGTAATGAATTGCTAATGCTTCTTAGTAATGCTGGAGTTATTCGACTGTAAATATACTTCTGTAAAGAGATAGGCTTCGATTATATTTGTAACTTAATGTCTGTGCACATATAATTGTTCAAGTCGAGCGGAAATGTGAATATTTTACTGATAACTTATGAATGACAATAATAATGATCAATTGTTAAATAAAATTAACCAAGTTGAAAATTGAATATTACAAAGACAGAATATAATATCTTCGTCTGTGTCTGGTATCGTAGTTAATGTTGCCGACTATTTACGCAAATATAATTTCTCTTTAACTATTTGTGTCTGAGAACACTTGATAATTAATTACCAGGTTATATCTCCAGCTGACATTTTCATTTTATTCCTCCATTGGTTTCCGTTACCCAGTCAACTCTTACTAAAGACAATATTTGAAAAATATATATTACTGAATATGTAGTATATGCAGCTGTTTTTTCTTCTTTTCAATTGTTTTCTCGCTTTGTTAGATGAAGAAAATCAACGCCCATAGCCACGTTGCAGACTTTTGAGACTGGTTGGTTAAATCGAGGACTAAAGCGCGATTTCTCGGTTACTTTCACAGCGGAAAACTGCTTGAAACTTATTCAACAGGGTGATCTTTGCTTCGTTATGTTAGCTTTTAGTCCAACTATTTTAGTTATCGTTTGTAATTTTATAAACATTTGAAAAAAAATGTCAATGAAAAATTCATATTTAAATTTCTTTACTTCCAAAGACGTATAAAATATTTGATTCATGCTGACAAATACAATTTTTAAATATCCATTACCGTCCAAACAATATTTCGGATATTCACAGTAATGACATTAAGACATATCAATTTTTTTTCTGAATTTGTCCTTTGATGCAAACAGAAAAATTAATGGTTTTAATAGCAGTCACTGTCCAAAGGAGCTTTTAATGTAAACCGATGTAAAGTTCTAATAAAAAAAAAAAAAACCTTCTGTTTAAAAATGCAACAAGTGAAACAACATAAAAATATAAATTCTTCAAAATACGAAATAAGAACAAAAAGACGAAAAAAAATTTTTTTTTTCAACCGCCTCTGCATAAATGCTTTTATTTGCTAGAAGGGTTTAATCAAATGTCTGTGGGTTATTTCCAATATCACAGATTGTTAAGCTCTTTCACAGAAACGTAACATGGAAATTGTTAGAAGTTTCTAGCGAATTGATATTTTTACATTAAAAAAACAACTTTTTATCGATTGTTATCGATTAAACTAACGTCGACATTATCGTCCATTGTTACAATGGAGCTTTTATAAAGTAATTTTAATTACTCAAACAAAGAAAAGACATTCTGGGGCATGGGGTAAAAATTAATTTTTTGTATTGTAATATTGGTCTGAGATCAGCTTAAGCAAACTGGATTTGTTTCTCAGTTAGATCCATTATCATGAACTTTTCGGAAAGAAAAATATGTCCAAATGCCTCACCGGTCACTCGGTACAAGCATGTCGATGAGCGATACTCCTTCACTGACATGGTTCGATTCGCATTCGCATTGTTCAAATATAATCCCAAGGAACGCCCACCAGACTGTGAATACGAGAGCTAATTTTCAAAACATGTCAAGAAAGGTATTGGTTGAATATTTGTTTAGTTTTGTTGTATCTCGGGAGGGTCATTATGCCAATGACATACACACGCACGGTCAAACAATCAAACACTGACAAACCTAGTTGATTGATTAGCCGAACGCTTAATCAAACGGTCTATTATATAATTTTCATAAATGATTAATCGATTGATTAATAATAATAATAATAATAATAATAATAATAATACTAATAATAATAATAAGAAGAAGAAGAAGAAGAAGCCTTTCTACAATAGGCACAAGACCTGAAATTTGAGGTCCATGTGATCGTGTAAAGTCTTTGAGACCATCATCCAGCATTCCCTCAATGCAGTGACTGAAACCAATGAAAGGGTTAGAAATATATTTTGTCTCTTATAAACATCTATTTCACTTCAATTACTTTCAAACAGTACAATCCAAATTTACCTCCTATTATAACAGAAGACTTTCAATCTCTTGTGCGCTCTTTCACGCAATATCTTTTCAGGAATCTGTGCCAGTCTCCCAGTATATGACCTTA
This sequence comes from Octopus bimaculoides, assembly GCF_001194135.2. Classification (NCBI taxonomy): domain Eukaryota; kingdom Metazoa; phylum Mollusca; class Cephalopoda; order Octopoda; family Octopodidae; genus Octopus; species Octopus bimaculoides. The sequence goes on from NC_068981.1 coordinate 187,744,054, forward strand.
GATCTTCATATATGGCAAGCTCTCTGATCCTGCTAACTTTCGATCTATCACTCTTCCTTGTAACATTTCAAAGGTGAGTCCCTTTGTCATTGAGAGCCTCGACGAACGTTATATCTATGCACTTGATACCAGCAAATATTTCGACGTATTTTGTGTGATGCCCTCGTAGCTAAGATGCCTGCCTATGCATCGAATCCGTCTGATTGTTTTGGGATCTGAAGTGTCTCGTAATACTACACTATTGCCATGTATTAAAGCATGCGCAGAATGGTTAAGGCGTTAGAGGGAATAGCTTGCTGTACTTCTAAAGTATCCACGTTTTGATTTCAAATCCTACTGAAAACAAATTTGTTTTTCACCCTTTAGGAAGTCGATAAAATAAAGAACTGGTCAAGCATTGATATTGTTTAAGCACTCTTCTCTGCATTGTTGGACTTGTGCCTGAAAAAAAAAACAAAAGTATTATTATCTGCAAAAGGCTGTAAGGTGGCAGAGTCGTTAGAGCGTCGGAGAAAATGCTTTGTCACATTTCTACGGATTCATTACATTCTCAGTTCAAATTCCGCCGAAGTCAACTCTGTCCGATAATTCCTCCTGGATCGATAAAATAAAGAAGCAGTCAAGTATTGGAGTCGAACGTATCCACTCAAAACTGCTTTGCGTCAAATTTTGAACTCCTTGTTATTACCAGCAGAAGTAATACTATTATTAGTAGTAGAATAGATGACTATTGCAAATTAGGCATGTGCCAATGACCGGTTTAATTAACTTTTGATTAATTACATAATAATTTATTTTTCGATTTACTATTTTGTTTTATATATTTTCCTCCCATTGTAATTGTTATTGATCATCAATCTTTACTTATCATTCTGCGTCATCATTAAAATCTCTTTGTTCTCATTAATGACGATTTCTACTGTCGAATGAAATGGGAAAATGCCACACACTCATATCATATGTACACGCGATAAGTGATGCGAAGTAAGTTCTAGTTTCGAGGAGTTTCAGTTGTTTCATCATACCATTTCGCGTAGCAAATATACGGAGTCTCAAAGTAAACGTCACGGTATTTTTTTATGTGCAGCGAGTTGAAAGCTTAGTAATATTTCCTTTAATATTCTTTAATGAGAAAGCTAGAAAACAGGCATCAACATTGTGTTCGTGTCGAAACATTACAATATATCAACTTGTAACCAATAAGCGTATTTCTGTTCAATTCCATTTTTCCACCCATTATTCCTTTTAGTGGAGTCCTCAGGCGTCTCCTCTATAGTGTACTATCAGAAGCAACCATCGTTACACTTTACGGCTAGAATACTAAGCTTGATCAACTGAGACTATGTCTTTTATCCAACAATCTAGTTCTTGATCTACTCGATCTCCGACCTGTTATCTCAGCTTGAAGAATCGGTCTTGGAATTCTTTGTGACATTCTAATCACCTGTCCGCGGTCCTGGAGTTGTGACATCTCAATGTAGAAAGTAGCTGCTCGATCTGGAGAGAATCACTAATCTCTGAGCAACAGACCCTACCAAGTAACGTTGCTCCAGGAACACTTCCGGCTGCTTATATTCGCTAGTGTACTCTTTGTGTGATTACCCAATATTCACGAGCACAGGTGATTAGAGGCACGGAAATCGAATTGAAGATAACGAGTTTGGCTTTTGCTTAACAACCTCTCCTCTTCTGAGGATTGAATGCTAGAGCTGGCGCATTACTTTTCCAGCACCTTCAATTCTAGTGCCCAATCAAGCCTCTTACTTTTCAACAATCGTTAAAACGACCCTGAAATACTTAAACTCCTCCATGTATCTCAGTGATGTTCACAAACATGCAGAGTGCACTGGGACGAATATCGTGAGATCAATGTCTCAGTCTTAGCAACACTAATTCTCATCTCTCTCTGCCTTGCAACACTCGGCAGCGAACCCCTTTCACTGCATGCTGGGAATCATCTTTTGATAAACCAAGTAGCATCGTATTGTCTGCAAATATCAGCAGACCGATCATACAAAGCAACATTTTCACAAAGACAGCGCATGTAAAAATAAATATTTGGGTTTTGTATTTGGTTTCCAAGGTTCTTCACATGAACTCTTTAAACGAATTTTGTAGTATCTCGGGAGGATGATCATATCAAAGATAAACACATGCATTGGATCTATTTCACTACTACTACTACTACTACTACTACTACTACTACTACTACTACTACTACTACTACTACTACTACTACTTATCAAGCGGCAAACTGACAGTCCTAAACATGTTAGACCAAATTCTTAGGAGAACATCGTTCGTCTTTTCAAATTCCGCCGAGGTCGACTTTGTCTTTCATCCTTTTGAAGTTAATAAAATAAGTACCAGTTGCAAAGGAATAAATAGATATTATACTTATTGCATAAAAAATTTGTATTTGGAATGAACATTTCCAGTTCAAATATCACAGAAAGGTGCTCCAGTATGACTTTAGTCCACGGTCGTACCAAAGCAATAAGAGAATAAATACGTATACGTCCTGCAGAAGATAAGCGGAGAGAAAAATTCACTCAGCTCCTATTGATCTGGATTAAAGAAGGTAATCTTTACTAGTTAATCACTGAATAAAATATGTTAATTGCACTGTTGAATAAGCTAAACAATATTGGAACATGGGATAGAAAGATCACAGGGAATGTTCTTGACAAATGCCTTTCATCGTTTCGGGGTCGATAAAATAGGTACAAATTGAACACTAGGATCGTTGTAATCGATTCATCCACCACTCCAAAATTGCTGCCCTTGTGGCAAAATTTGAAAACTTTCTTTTTAACTTAAAAAAAAAAAACGTGTTAGTTATATTAGTGGAGAAGCTGTGGATTATTGGTGCAGTTTATACAAACGTCATAGAGAGGATGCCGAGAAATATATATTATTTATTGAGATAGTTTAAACAGCATAATCTTAAAAATAATACATAAAAAAACAAAGACTTCAGAGAGTAATATTTACGGAGGATCCGTAGAAAAAAGTACAGTCAACAGCGAGAGAATGTTTAAGAAAACACATAAAAATTTACTCTGATATACACAATATTTCTCAAACAAAAGAATCATATGGTAATGGTTAAACGATTTCCATAGTTTTAATAACTTAGAGACCTAATATTTATTCTAGCTCTCTCCTGCTATGTTAGAAAGATACAATGCTGATGAACACATTTTTGACGAAGTTTCTAATTTACTTGTTATATTAAACAATATGAATAATGCCGTTTAGCGGGAGTAAATCGGTGATTAAGTTTGGTATACTTGAAAGCAGAACATTCAAATGTACAGGGTAATTTTTGAGTCAAGTAAGAAGACTGTTGAACAGGATTTAAGATATTCTTAGGCATGGATAAAATATTCATTTGCGTTTATATTTGAAACTGCTTTCGAATGAAATCCCTAATATATTATTTGTAAGATATGAACTCACTTCAGCCTCAAGAACAAATCAATTTAAAATAAGTTGACTATTCATAAACTAATCATATTAATAATTTTATATTTTTCTCAGAAATGATTTCCCATAGGATTTGGAACACTTGTACTAAGATGACTTGCTACTTCTATGTAATTTCTCGGCTTGCCAGAAATACGAACCAAATGTCCTACAACGTGCAGGTTTAAAAAGTGAGAACCTATTTAGTAATGTAGTCATAAATATAAAAGAAAAACAATAAAAGCAGACGGAATTATCACGAGTGGATCGCTTTTGATAAAAGTCTTCTTCATATTAAGGCAGATGTAGGCTAGTTCACAACTGCAACAAGGACAACAATATTTTCTACTATCCTTTATAAGTTATTAGACTGCGGCCATGCCGGGGAACACCTTAATGAATTTTTTGTCGGGCGAATCGACCCTGGTACTTATTATTTTTATAAAGCTTGGTACTTATTCTACCGGACTCATTAGCCGAACCGCTAAGTTACGCGAATGTTGAAAAAAGGGCCGGTTGTCAAGCGGTAGTGAGGGACAAAGACACAAACTAACACACACACATATATATATATATATATATATGTACACAATGGGGTTCTTTTCGGTTTCCATCTATCAAATCTACCGAGAAAGCTTTGGTAAGCCCCAGACTAGCAGGAGACACTAGCCCACTGTGCCAAGCAGTGGAACTGAACCCGGAACCATGCGGTTGAGAAGCAAGTTTCTTACTATACTTCCACACGGATAGAATGTATATAAAAGATAGATTACTAAGTTGTTATTTGGTTACAAATAAGATTTATATAATAAATTTATATAGTATGAAAAAAAGAACATAAAGCAAAATCTATATAAAATGGCAGCTTTTAATTGACTTAAAAAATGTTTAACGCTAATACTTATCTTGAAAAGACACAGCAATCACTTGAAGCAAACAGATGGTAACATGGTCTTGTCACTTCATCTATGAAAACACATCTTGTCTAAACTAATTAAAGGCTAAGACTGTTTTGATATTAAAGAAAGTTATTCAATTGCTGAGCTAGTCAGTTTCAATATCGATTTCTTAACTTTTAATCTTCGTTCATAGAGAGTTTTGGGGGGCAACAACCATTTACATTTCCGTGAGACAATTTATTCAAACTTTTATTTAGAAAAGGCTAATGATGTAGATACATTCCTCCATTTCAGTCTGAGATTATTAAATCTTGTGTATTGCTCTTCCAATTAAACACAGGGTTTTCAAAAATAATAAAGAGTCAATCATCGCTTTTCAACATTGGTTGTTATTTGTCACTAACTATAACAGAATGAACATTATTTAGTATAATATTTGAATAGTCTAAACTTTAAAGAATGGTGTACGATCAATAATTATCTAGCGTTACATATGTAGGTCTGTATTTCTTGTCTGAGTTCAAATATATGTGTCTCTTCTTTTTTTTTCTGAGAGATTCATTTGTAGAAATTTAGTTCGCAGAATTGTAGCCTGTCACTAGGAAAATGGTTAGGCCTGTTATATGTGTCAAAATAATTACAAAGATTTATGAGATAAACTGTATTATTGTGTCCATAATTGTGTGTATATGTTCATTCCTGCAAATTGAAATGGAAAGAAAAAGAAGAAGAATCTATCTATCTCACCTGTTAAAACGAATCAGAGTGATGAAAAAGTTTGAAAGATTAAAATTTGATATTCTGTAGAAGGGAAATGTCCAGCTTTACATTTGTATTATCGATTATTGAGGATTAAATTTTTCTCGCTTTAAGAAGAATAACGAAGAAAGGAATTACATCTACATGCTATGTAGATCACCATATTTCTTAAAGAATACTCGACCTCCCCCGCCACAATTAAAAAAAAAAAGAGAATGCTTGACGCCTGTGTTATCTAATAAACTGTCTCTGGCAAAATGTTTAAGAATTCAGTTTTTCAAGTAATCTTTTCAGGAGGTGATGTTTGATATTGGGAATATATTTAATCTATTGCATTAGTGGGTCAGAAATGGCGTTCCTGCTGGTGCCAATGAATGAATTAGTATCAATAGAAAAATGTATGTCTTTCAGTTACATGTACAGAACGAACAAATTTCAGTTTATGATTTGTAGAATATAGAGGGAAGTATTTATTTTGAAACTAAATATCGATTATCTTTTCAAGTCAATAAATTAATAACAGAAATTTGTGGTTACATTATAATCTTTACTCGTAGAAATATATGCTATCGGTTATAATAACACAAGTGACACACTCAACCAAGATACATATATTGATAATTGTTTACATATTCAAATATAAAACTTCAGCTGGTTAAAGTTGTGTTAGCTTTAGTTGCACCTGCTTCATTCGAAATATCAGTAGAAATATAGGATAAAATAGAATCCAAGGAGACTGGTGGTGGTGCACGTCGGAAAGAATTGTATTATTTGAAAAAGGTAACAGAAAGAGCATTGTAAAATTGCTGTGGGGAATGGAGTGTTTGATGTTTCAGACAGAGTCTTTCTTTAGGCTAACGATAGCAGATGGGAAATAAGAGACTGCAGTCTTTTACATCCTATGTTTGGGAAACGATGGAATACAAGACATGGAGAGTTTCTGTACGTAGACAGGAAGTAGTAGGAGAGAGAAACTGGACGAGAGAGAGAGAGAGAGAGAGAGAGAGAGAGAGAGGATCAAGGAGCGGGCGTAGGTAAGGTGGATAGAAAATAAGGTGAGAGGAGAGGAAAAAAACCGAGAATAGGAATACTGAATGAGGATACATCTGGGGATAGAAGGTAAAAAACATTTCCTTTTAAATCAGACGGTGGCATGGTTTCCGAGTTCGAATATGAAACATGGGTGTGAAGAGATGCTGCTCATTGATAAATAAATGAAGTAATGGTCCGTTAGATTGGCCAATATACCTATTAGTGGGCTTCAAATTAATGTGCTTCAAATCTTCTTCACTTCAGCTTCAACTGAAGTGAAGAAGGAGTATATAGTGCATATGGTTATTTGGCTAAAAAATAAATAAATAAATAAAATGGCTGCCCCGAAATATAACAATATCTGTTTCAATGATTTCACATCAGGAAATTTGCAAAACAAATACATAAACGTCTATTTCTTTAGTCATTTTAAAATATTGCAGAACATTTCTGTTGTCCCCTAACTGCACCTTTTCTTTCTTTCACATCATCATTGTCCACATCACTAAACGTAATTTCAATTACGTAGTTTTAGTTGGTTAACCGGAATAGCTAGACTTACTAAATCAAGTATGGCTGTATCTTTCAAAGTCAGCAAGTCTAGCCTTCTTCAAGACGATCAGAGAACGTTCTTCTATATAGATCTGAAACATGACCCATGGAAGAGAAGCATCAAGATCTCCATGATCATATCTATACTAGCCCTCTTTTGACGGTTCAAACATCTCACAGTGTAAGCACACGGCTGAACATCTCACAGTGTATGCACACCCATGTCTCCTACTGTTACTCAACGAACGCAATGTAGACTTTGATGGTCAGTGCTATCGTGCTGATCAACAAGTCATATAGGAAGTTATATTTTGGAAACTTAACTATATTGATGAAGTTCAAAGCACACAACACGAAAGCTAATGAAGAAAAAGTTCCCGCCGTAGTTTTGTAAAAGGCGTCACGATTGCGGTTGCCTGAAAAGGTACGCCAGAACTCATTTTAATATAAATTTGTACCGTTGGCTGGTGGAAATTAATGCTTCGTATTTGTGTGATAACGGTCGTCGAACCAAATTTTTATTCTCTTTCAGAGATTCTGTCAGTTTCCTTCCCTGACTAGATTTATTTCATCTGTGCTAACGAGGGAATTCGACAGGAAATAATGATCATAATGTATGTCCCACCATTTATAAATGTTACAATTGACTTCTCAACTAAAGATGTATTTCGTGAGAAATATACCATTACTCCTCACTAGGAACGATAATAAAGTAAATATGTCTATCACATGTATGTGAAGGTCAAAACCTTTGAACAACACAAATAATTTTGCATTATACTTAGTCGATAAATTGGTTAAATATCTTCCTGTTTGCAAACATAATTTTCTATATGCCGCCTGTTGTATACAATTTTCTAAAGAAAAGAAATTTTTTTCAATGTCTTTTATGTCTTAGTTCTTGTTTCAATTCTTTTTTAAAGCTTCGTAAAGGATTTCTTTCAATGAAACATGATTCTATTGCTTTCCATTGGTGGAATTTCTCGGGGTTATTTCTTCTCGTATTGATTGTGAATGGTTGCAGCAAAATCGGGCAGTTTTAATTAAATTATTATAAATACTGTAGTATAATTAGATTTCAGACGATTCATGCATATATTTTTCTTATTTTATTTTATAGGATTCATCAGCATGTTAGAGAAACACAAATATATTACGTTCTTGCTGTACACTATTGATAACAATGAAACGTTGACTGCAATATAAGCATTTCTCTTATCTACAGGCTGTAGGAAGATTTGAGCTGACATTATCTGCAAACAAAACATTCAGTAGTTACATAAGTACTATGTACTTATTACATAAAAATATAGAATTCGAAATTGTCAGCTTTAGAATTCAGTAAAGGATACTGAATAGCAATAAAAAAGGAATACATTTGCTATTTGCTACGCAGTGGAGACTGTATTGACATGTGCAGTTGAACATTTCCTAATTTATGATTGTTAGGGAAATGATACATTATAGATTTCATAGATATGAGTCGTTTCTTTAAGGAGAAGAAATGTAGTTGGTAATGTTTATGAATCTCTGCTTGAACATTACTGTCCAAATGTAAAGTGAATACAATAAGTAATGATGAAAGCCGATTGTCAAGCAAATACAAATTTACAACATATATAGAAAGAATATATTTATTTCTCAATGACATAATCAAAGAGTTTACTTCTCTAAAAGGCACACAAGGACCAGGTGGTGGTGCTACAACGGGTGACGAATCAACAGTAGATCCAGACAGTTTTATTGAGGATTATTTCCATTGTTGAAACTAGAGAGAGAAACGCAAAATTCACTTCTACAGACTTGAACCTAGAATGTGACGTAAGTCGTAAGTTATAAACACTTGCTAGACAGTAGTTGGCACTTGGTACAAAACTTCATCACAAGAATGTAAGTATTGATCTAGTATATTACTGGTATTTATCATAATTAGAATAAAGAAAAGACAATGTCAACCCAAACGGGTTTTACAATGTGAACGTAAATAAACTTAGAAATATACTAAAAAATATTTAATCTAGAAAAAAGTTCACAGATTCACTGGCTATTATATCGATTCTTTAGGTTGTCATGAGATTGCAGGACTATAGTTGAAAGGTGTAGTAAATTACAATATTCTCTTATCGATCCCTCCAGGCAAATTTTACTGCCAGATCGACTTGAGATTAAAAGCCATAGCAACGAAACTAAGTATAGTAACATATTAAGTATTAGTCTACTGATTTAGTCTACTACTTATTGTCACTCCACCGACTGCACGAACATTTTCAACAAGTTATTCTATTCATCAAAAGTTTAGATATTCACTAACTTCTGGACTTTTAAACTAAAAAGAACCAACATAAAATAGTATCGAAAAGACAACACTTTCCACTTTCAAACTGACACGGTCTGTCATTTTTTCCCCACAGTTTTATTTTAGCATTAGAACATTGTTTTAAATATGTGTGGCCATCTATCAGTTTTCTTTCGTTCTTCTGAGCAAGGTAGGGCTTCGAGATTGCTGATGCAATTTATAAGTATGGACGTACCATAGTCATATATAGATTTAAATAGATAGATGGAGAGCGGCTGACAAAGATCTTATTGAGTGATGCTACGACACGCCCAGCCTCCTTGACAATCTTAGAGATGTGGTTTGTCCAACGCAGATCGCTGTTCAAAATAATATCCGGATCACGTTCATTAACAAACTTCTTACGATTGGTGTTGTTGAAGAAGTATGTAAAAGCTGAGTTTTTTCCTCCCAAAGTGCATGGTGATACAGGTTGATACTGTTGTACAGTCGTAATACTACATAATAATCTACTACTACTACTACTACTACTACTACTACTACTACTACTACTACTACTACTACTACTACTACTACTACTTCTCACTACTCACTGCTTCTCTTTGCTTGCATTTTCGCTTACGTTCTATGACACCGTTTAGTAATTTCACCCGACTCCTCCTTCCATACAAGTCTGTGTTTAGTCACAAGTAGAAGCATCGGTTGACGACTGCAATATGCTTATATATTAATATCCTTCTCATTGAGTTGCAGATTTATTGAAGTTTCTTACCACTCATCTTATTAACTGTCAGACTCATGTGCTACTTTGGTTTCATCGATCTGCAGCCATGTGCCGCAGTATCAATTGCTAAAGTTAGAAACACACACACACACGCACACACATACACAAACACACACACACCTCACACACTTTCACATATATATGTGTATTTATATAATTATATGTATATATAATGAGAATTCATAAATATTTATAAATATATATATATATATATATATATATATATATATA
>NC_068981.1:187754520-187755837 GCF_001194135.2 Octopus bimaculoides
TATATATATATATATATATATATATATATATATGTGTGTGTTTGTGTGTGTGTGTGTGCGTGTGTGTGTGTGTGTGTATGTGTGTGTGTGTGTATGTGTGTGTGTGTGCATGTTTGCAATAATAATCACAATATATATTAATACATATTTTTATGTTTGATAATTTAACTATGTAGTGTATTTTAGATATATGATTATATAATATATGATAATAATCACAACGAATGTACTCTATAAGTGTTCAGGTGCCCTAGAAAAAGAAAAAAAGGCATTAGGTGTACTGTTGGCAAATTTCAGGTAGCATAGAAGTTTTGAAGGATATAGTGCCTTGGCAGCTATCAACCGATGCAGGTAATTTATTTCGTGCTTCATGAATTGAGCTTGAAAATATTTCCGAAAGTCATAGGTATTGTCGTTTAGATTTTGGAAGCATGTCCACGAGTATTTGACATATGGAATTCAAAAAAGTACCCAAAGTTGTTGGAAAGATGGTGGATAATCTTGTGGGCGTCTACCAAGTCAGTTGCCAGAAGTCAGCTTTAATGTGTCCATGTCCAAGGAAGCAAGACGTTCAGAGTAAGGTAGATGCCTGACAGTGGGTACTCGTTTGGTTGCACGTGTCTGAACAGTTTCCAGGGGATTGATATCCCGAGCAAGGTAAGGTTTCCAGACTGGTGATGCAAACTGTAAGTGTGGACGTGCCATGGTCACATAGTTTTAAATAGATAGCTGGAGAGCGGCTGACAAAGATCTTACTGAGTGATGCTAAGACGCGCTTAGCCTCCTCGACAGTCTTAGGGATGTGGTTTGTCCAAAGCAGATCACTGTTTAAAATAATTTCCAGATCACGTTCACTAACAGACTTCGGAAGATTTGTGTTGTTGAGGAAGTATGCAAAAGCAGGGTTTTCCTCCCAAAGTGCCTCGTTGATACTATTATACATTCATAATAATAATAATAATAATAATAATAATAATAATAATAATAATAACCTGCTACTATTACTACTACTACTACTACTAGTAGTAGTAGTAGTAGTATTAGTTGTAATTATTTCTATTGTAGGCACAAGGCCAATACTTTTAGGGAAAAATGCTCAAGTAGCGTGGTTGGCTATATCGACACAACATCAGGGTCTTACGAATAAAAAGCAAAAATAAACGGAATAAAAACATAACCACACATATCTATATGAACGCAATATTAGTATCTATCTATCTATCTATCTATCTATCTATCTATCTATCTATCTATCTATCTATCTATCTATCTATCTACCTATCTATCTATCTCTCCCTCACTATATATATATATATA
>NC_068981.1:187756471-187757996 GCF_001194135.2 Octopus bimaculoides
TATATATTCCTATTATTATAACATTCATATTTATGTACATAGATATAAGTAAATTAGCTGAATCCGGTATTGATATCTTGTTCGTAAATAATCTTTATGAAAACGTGATACTTATCATTCTAGATTTCCTAAAAATTCTAACATGTATAATAATAATAATAATAATAATAATAATAATAATAATAATAATAATAATAACAAACAGCAGCAAACTGGAAGTAAGACTACGAGAAAGTTATGTGGTTATATAACTACGGGAAGTTATATGGTTTAACCCCACCTTTTCCCTGCAGGTTAAAAATCTCTCTAAGATATTTTTTTAATATTGTCGATAAGAATTTCCCTGTGGGCCATAAATACCGTTCCATCCTTAATAGATCCTGTCTAAAACTTTCTTACTCAACTACGCCTAATTTAGGATCGATAAACGCAGGGAACAATAAATTTAAGCTTGGGAATAACGGGAATATGGGTAGCCCCAATACGAATAGAATTAATAGTAACATAGATAAAGAACGCAGAGGGACGACCAACCGAAATAAAGCCTGCAATTGTCGGAACTGCAATTTATGTGCATTAGGGGATTCCTGTGTAAGGAAAAACGTGGTATACAAGACTGAGGTCATAACTGCCAATCAACCTAAGAATGTATATATAAGATGAACCACGGATTTCAAAACGAGATATAGAGGACATATAGAGGACATATCAGCTCATTCTCGACCCCAGGAACAAAAACGTAACCGCGCTGGCTACATATATTAACAAACTAAAAATGCGAGATAAGGAATTTAGATTAGATTGATCGATCATAACAGAAACCAAACCATTTAAATTCTATACAAGAAGGTGTAAGTTAGGTTCGAAGGAAGCAATTAGTATACGTCGTACAGACAAGAAAATTTTAAGTAATAAAATATTAGACGTTATAATTGCACGATGGCATAAATATTTAGCTATATTTAAGTTTTTTAAAAAGTAGAATGGATAGAATCCGATCTCATGAACATAGACTTACCTAAATAAAATAATAATTTCTTCCACTTTGGTTAGATTTGATCAACTTAAAGTTTAAGCTAAAAATTTTTTATACATTGGCATCTTAGTAATTCACAGGTTTAGCGTCGCATTCGAACCTATTAACCTTCTTTATATAAGTTGTAAGTTAACGGTCATTGTAAATTGTAATAGATCGCAATGTGGTAGCTGCTCTACTAAGCACGTTACTCCGAACGGCAAGTCGAGTCGTATGCAAGCAATCCTTTTCCTCTCGATCTTTTGAACCAGTCGGGCAGAATGACAGTGAGGCCGCCGCCGCCGCTGAAGTCCCAAAATGTTTTTTTTCTCTCCTTGTTTCTCTCATTGTTTCTTTCTGTGTTCCTTCCTGTGGAAGAGCGTAGGCTCGAAACGTTAAAGACTTTTTCAATTACCGAGCGTTATACTAATACGTCTGTTTGTTTTCTATACCACCTGTCTTCTTCTGTTGTTTTTTGTGAATTCTCTCTCTCTCTCTATATATATATAT
>NC_068981.1:187758397-187759372 GCF_001194135.2 Octopus bimaculoides
ATATATATATATATATATATACACACAGATTTATGTATGTATATGTGCATATATCTGTGTGTGTGAGTATTTTGGTTAAGTCGACAGAATGTGATCATGTGATGTAACGGAAATTTGGCTGATGTCTCTGGCAAAGGATGAGGCGGATTTCGAAGGAAGTGATCTGTTAAATCAGAATTTTTGTATGATTCCTCAAATATTATTTTATTGATTTTCTAAAACAAAAAAACTAATAGTTTCCAGAATATTCGAGTTATCCAAACAATCTGTTGTCCACATAGTCGTTCCTGTATGTGTTTTAGAATGTGTGTGCGTATTTGCATGCTTAACTGCAGATGCTAGAGAAAAATATCGCTATTAGATCACAATTCAAACAAACCATGAGATTAAAGAGAAATTGTTACATTAACTCATGCTTGAGTTAGCGATGGGAAATATTGTATGTGTGCATTTATAGTGACCCGGCCAGTGGACGTACATAAAGGATACAAAACACTAAACAAAGCATTGTGTTGACTTTGTATCTACACATTTTTCTTGCAGGGAATATATAAGACATGGAAAAAATATTTTTATAAAATGTTGTGTTCACCTACTTATTTAAGAATAAAGCAGAAATAAGCAATATTTTTCGTATCTAAAACTTACATGCTATACACGCACGGAGCCGACATATAAGTGGGTGATTATACTATACTTGGAAATATTTATCTATGTCTTCAATTACACCATAAATATTTTCTCTCTAATGGAATGTTGAAAAAATACTTGTCTGTACACAATACTACATGTGATTCTGCGATGCACTTAACTGAAAAGACACATTTTAGTGATAGTTGTAATAAAAGCTGGTGATTATCCGCCAGTCTAAAATGTGACCATGAATAATTAATAATCTTTTTACCCTCCTTTCCACCGTCCCTCTCCCATCTCTCTCTCTGTCTTCACACACATGCGCGCGCACACCTATATATA
>NC_068981.1:187759898-187763186 GCF_001194135.2 Octopus bimaculoides
ATATATATATATATATATATATATACATACATATATACACACTATGTACATTATTCATATTTGACAGATATTTGTCCTCATCTTGTTTGTTGTTAACACAACGTTTCGGCTGGTATACTCTCCAGCCTTCATCGGGTGTTTTGGGGAAATTTCGAACCTGGGTTCTCATTCTTAAAGTATGCTCCGATGTTATCATTCAGGTCACTACCTGGAATCGAACTCGGAATCTTGGGGTTAGTAGCCCGCGCTCTTAACCACTACGCCATATGCCACGGGCATATATAGGCGGTGCTCCAGCATGGCCGCAATCAAATGACTCAAACAAGTAAAAGAATATTTGTGTGTGTGTTTGTGTGGCTTGACAACTGATGTTGGTTTGTTTACATCCCCGTAAACTGGCGGTTCGGCAAAAGACCCCGATAGAATATGTGCTAGGCTTACAAAGATTAAGTCCTGGAGTAGATTTCTTCGACTAAAGGTGGTGCCCCAGCATGGCCGCAGTAAAATGACTGAAGCAAGTAAAAGACTAAAATGAAATTTGGTCGGCGATAGGTTTTTAGAGTAAAGTGATCGGGGCAGGGCTCCATAGACCGGTTTATTCAATACCTGCAGAGTCTTTTTTGCGATATAGGAAGTCAGTAGATATCGCGAAAAAAAGAAACAAGCTGGGTCATTTTCGACGCATTAATAATGGTGCATTTTGCTGTTTCCTAATCAGTAGATGCTTGCTTGATGCTTTTTACCAAAATTCAAAACATTTTAGGTCGCAGATTACATGATTCTTTTGCAGCTTCTCTTTGCAAAAAGGATTTTTGGTTCTTTGTCGAGTTCTGAAACTCTATTAGAATAATGCTTAATAGCTTAAATTCTTTAGACTAGTAATTAAGATTTTAATTAGTTTACGACAAAAAACATCACGTTCTTAATTAGATCCATTAATTTCGATAATACCTAACAGAGGTTTACAGATTCATTAATGAACCTGGATTTGTTTGCCTAGTTGTAATAATCTGTAATAGAACAGAGCGCCACACACGAAATGTAAGCGTGTAGTAACATGGAACAACGCATTTTCCGTTATCGTGCGAAACCACACGACACATAGTCAAGGAATAATAGAGCTCTGTTGCACAAAAGCAATGTGAAGAAGGCTTCATAACGGCGATTTTTAAAATTATTTTCGTCCGTCTTGTGAGTAAAATCTAACAAATTTTAAACTCTCTGCGTTTAGTTCTTCTCCAACCTTTCAAATTGCCGTGCTTGTCTCTCTGCTCCGTATAGGGCTTGTTGCATCGTTGTTTTGTGCTGTTTTCTCCCTTTCTATTGTCATCGTAATTAACTGACGCTCAATTTGGTTATTGGAAGTTTGCAACGGTGGGTGGAGAGGATGAGAGATGATTAAAGGAAGTGGGTAGAGGTGAATGTAGCGAGTCGTAAACAAGAGTGGAGGCATGGTCAATGGCAGTTATGAGATGCAGGCAGAGGTGATAAAAAATGAAAGTGAATCAGAGCGGAGGTGGTGGTGTCTGGCAGTATAGGAATGTTAAAGAACAGCAGGGAAACAACGGGTGCAAGATGGAGGGTGGTGATTACAGGAGTTGGTGTGGGAAGGAAAGAGAGAGACACATAGACTGGCAGAGATGATGTAAGACGTGTGTAGGAATGAATGTAGTGAGTGGCGAATAAAGTGGCAACATGGCAGACATGTGATAATTTTAAGAATGAGGTATGGGAGTCAATAGGGTACAGAGTAGGGCAGACAGAGAAATAGCAGGCAACACAGAAAGAGTGAATAGTGGAAAACTGCAAGGAATGAAGGTGAGAATAAAAGGTCAAACAGAAGCAGCTCTGAAGTGAGAGAGAGTGAGCGATAGAGATAGATAGATAGTGAGTGAGAGAGAGAGAGGGAGAGAGAGAGAGAGAGAGAGAGAGAGAGAGAGAGAGAGAGAGAACTGGTAGTGAAGAAAGCGGATGTTGTATATATGTAGTTCTTCTCTTATTTAATGTTACACCAGTAAATGCAGTAGTAAGAAGAGCGATGGTGAGGTGATTGAAAGTGTGATGGAGTGATGGGGGGGGGGTGTGAAAGATTTGAAAAACACAAACTGAGGATGAAGGTGTACTTTATAATATAAATCCTTATATGTCCTATTATTCTATGTTTTATCCAAACTTTTACATGGCATTATGAAAATTTTGAAGCTCTATTACAAAATTAATGGCTTAAATTTCCTAGTCTAGTAATTAAGATTTTAATTATTTTAAAGAAAAGAAATCCTAACATTCTTAAATAGAATAATTATTTTCGACACTCCTTATTAGAGATTCGTTAATAAATCTGGAAATGTTTCTCAATTTGTAATTATTTTCAACACTTTAGAGCGTCGAATTCCACCTTTCATCCTTTCGTGGGTCGATAAAATAAGTACCAGTTGAGTACTGGGGTCGAAATTGCTAGCCTTGTACCAACATCTGAAACCAATATTTCAGGGCGTCATAATGAACTGAAACAATACACTTTCAATATCACTTCTAAGTTTTTCATTTAATATTTGCTAAGCAAAAATGACTCCAGCATTTAAACTTAATGCAAGTGCAATCCCTGCAAAGACTGAAGGGCTCATCCTCAGCAATCTCTGGACATTAATATCTCGAGTCCTGGGACTCATGGGCCGGTTCCTTGGTTTCCATGGTAAATAAGTGACCAAGGTCAGAGCATAACTCCCGAATGGCATGTCAGTGCATCGCTGGATTTCTCATTTACAGCTCAAGAAATGAAGTATTTGTCTCAATAATATTTGGTCTCAGTAATATTTGGTCTTAGTAATATTTGATCTCAATAATATTTGTCTAAATAATACAATACACCGCCCGATCCAGAAATCGAAACCAGGATCTTGCGCATAACACTCTAACAATATATTTCAGCATACTGCTATATTTATTTCCCCTCGAGCTTTAAATGGCTGCCTAATTACTTTAACTTGCAGCCATCTAGCTAGATATTTGTTTTAGTGATAAACCTCAAAGTGAGCATTTACGCTCCCAAACTTTTAAGATATCTCTTTTATTCTTTAACTTGGTTCAGTCATTTGACTGCGGCCATCTTGGAGCACCGCCTTTAGTCGAGCAAATCGATCCCAGGACTTATTCTTTGTAAGCCTAGTATTTATCCTATCGGTCTCTTTTGCCGAACCTCTAAGTTACGGGGACGTAAACACACCGGCATCGGTTGTCAAGTGATGTTGGGGGGGGGGCACACACACACACACACACACACACACACAC
>NC_068981.1:187763219-187768219 GCF_001194135.2 Octopus bimaculoides
ATATATATATATATATATATATATATATATATACAACGGGCTTCTTTCAGTTTCCGTCTACCAAATCCACTCAAAAAGCCAAGGCTATAATAGAAGACACTTGCCCAAGGTGCCACGCAGTGGGGCTGAAACCGGAACCATTTGGTTGGTGAGCAAGCTACTTACCACACAGCCACTTTTTGGGTGTTACATACGGATATATATCTATAAAAATGGATGAAGGGTTGATCCTATATTCCCGTATTTCCAGAGGGACAACAGGGGTAAGTTAAACTACCTTCAACTTGAAATCGAAAACGAAATATGATTTGAATTCTAGCGAAACACGCTGCTTCTTGTAAAAATTCTCACCATTAGCATTCGTGAATTTACCGGGAATTTGTAAAGACAGGCACACACTTAAAATGATTTCTGTGTCAATGAATCTTGACAACATATAAGAACAGAATAGAATCAAGATCTAAGAAACGTTAGCTGAATAATATAAGCTTCGAGATGAATATTTATTATTTGAAATGGATCAGTCAGGAATAAATACGGGGTAAAAGATAAACACAGGGCATGTGGAAATAGATACACTTTCGACTGGAAGAACCAACTTTTGTCACCAGTAACAACTTTCAAAAAATGGTCCAGGTCAACTTTCAACTGTTCTGTCAGTACATGACACGCATTCAGTCGTGACTGAAAATGTATACACACATCCAGCATAGACGTCTAAATGATAATTCTGTCAGAAGACCACAAGAAGAAGGAATAGCATAATGAATAAAACAAACTGTGAGAATAAAAACACAGTAACTGCAGTAGCCCCGGCACTACTACAAATGAAACAGTAACATCTCAAGTAATACACACACACACACGTACACACACACACACACACATGTACACTTTCGCACACACACATACACATGTACACTTTCACACACATATACGCACACGTACAGCCTTTCACGCACACACAAACACACATGTACAGACTTTCACACACATACAAAGATATATGTAAATATATTTAGATCAAAATACTTTATTTTTATTTGCATTGTTTTTATATGATGGAAAAAATATTTATATTTAAGTGTATAAGTACCCGAATGCTGATACCAGTACTTAATTCTAGCAATGTGGAATTAGCAAATTCAAATACACAATACGACGAGATACCCAAAAGAAACAGGAATTTTGCTATATTATTTTATTCACTTAGTTTTACATGTTTACACTTTTATCGCTTTCAAAGTATTTGAAGCAATGCATCGGTCCAGGCGCGTTTTCCACTAATCGAAGCCATCCTGGAACTCTTGCAAAGTGGTGTCTTTTGACGCCTCCGTCGCTTTTTCTTCACTTCTCCCATATCGGCAAATTCCGAAGCGCCAGCTTTCGTCAACAGTGACGACTTTCGAAAAAAGATCCGGATCAACTTTCATCTATTGTTTCAGTACACGACACGCATTCAGTCGCGACTGCTTTTGATCCCCCGTGAGCAAGTAAGGCACAAATTTTGCTGCAACTCTTTTCATTCTCAATTCCTCGCTCAAATTTCTTTGGCAGGTACTCCAGAATACACCAGTCATATCAACAAATTCGTCAATTGTTTAGTGAATAGTCCTCCAAGATCAGTTCATGCATTTTCGTAATGTTTTCATTGGTTGGGGAGATCGACGTTCGACCTGAATGAGGTTGGTCTTCAAGCGACAAGTGACCATTCCAAAAGCGTGGAAACCACTAGTAAACTTGTGTCTTGTTCATAACAGAGTCCTTGCAAGCTGTTTGAAGCATGAAACTGTTTCGGTCACCGTTTTCCTCAACAGAAAAACAGAATTTCCTTCGTTTCAACCATCGCAAAAATTGACGGACAAGGGAGAAACATTTCAAAACCAAGGTGCACCACATGGCAGTACTACTTTACTGGAGGGCACGGTAGACCGATGCTTGAGGGTTGCATCAAACGGATTCTACCGGCGGAAACTGGAACTACAACGGGCTTGTCCCACAGAGAACGTGTCCGGTTACTTTTGGGTACTCCTTCGTAATTAAAGATAGAACAGTGATAGGAATGAAGATTTCTAAAACTGATACAAACACCCTTCTCGCATTTTAAAGACGAGGTGCAGTTGATTACATTGATTTCAGAGAGCGTTTGCTTCTTGTTTTATTTATTTTTAGAAGATAAAAATCAAGGTTGAGTCCTATAGAATATGAACTCAGAACATTAAAATGTAGTGATGGGGGTGTAACTAATATCATTGGTAAGAGTTCTGGCGCTCTACTGCATCTTGAATTCTACGTTCATAACAGCAGTAATAATTTATACCATACATAAAAAGCAAATACTTTTAGGAGGCGGAACAGTTACTAAATAATCTTCAAAGGATTACTGATGGGGTTTTAAACCAGGGTGTTGAGTTATGATAATAAAATTGATTTCAAATTTTGACACAAGGTTAGCAAGTCCGGCAAGTGTTCAACTGGTACTTATTTTATCAATCCCGAAAGGGTGAAAGGCAAAGCCGACCGCGGCGGAATTTTAAATTGAAACGCAAACATCAGAAGAAATGCTGTAAAGCACTTTGTGCGAGTCGCTAACGATTCTGCTGTTTCACCAACTATGATGATTAGGAGGAGAAGGAAAGAGACGATGATGAAAATATTAGCACTTCTAAATTACGAATATTTTGTGAATATTAAAATGTCATTTTTGAGAGAAAACATCAGGGAATTTTATCAAATTTATGTTTATAAAATGGTGGTGAATCCGCGTACAGAATGGCTTTAGTTAGCGATTGAAATCGTTTTCCTACATTTTACACTCCTGATTTTCTAAAACGTTCTTTTATTCTTTTATTTGGTTCAGTCATTTGGGTGTGGCCGTGCTGGAGCACTGCCTTTAGTCAAACAAATCGACCCAGGCCTTATTCTTTCTAAGCCTAGTACTTATTCTATCGGTCTCTTTTGCGAACTGCTAAGTTACGGGATGTAAATGCACCAGCACCGGTTGTCAAACGATGGTGAGGGCACATACACACACACACACATATATATACACACGCACACGCACACGCACACGCGTGCGGACACACACACACATTTATATATATATATATATATATATACACACACACACACATATATATATATATATATATATATATATATACGACGAGCTTCTTTCCATTTCCGTCTACCAAATCCACTCACAAGGCTTTGGTCGGCCCGAGGCTATAGTAGATCACACTTGCCCAAGGTGCCACGCAGTGGAACTGAATCCAGAACCATGTGGCTGGTAAGCAAGCTACTTACCACACAGCCACTCCTGCACCTACATGCTTACAACACTACAGAAATTCTGTTCTATGTCTCTGTATCCAATAAAGGTTTGTTACCTTGGGCCTAGTCACGACAAAAAAGCAAATAAATAAATTAGACAAAAGAAAATCAATATTGAACGTTTGATTTAATAAGAAAAGTGTAGAAATCGAACGCCATTTTGAAATTTGTTTTGTGTTTGTGTGAATATAAGTACATTTGTGATCTTATTTAATCAATTAATATTTTTTCCTGGCAAACATTTGTAATCAAATAAAGAGACATTGTAGTTGGAGAAAGTGTTCGCAAATGTTCAGGAAATAATAGAAATATACTGCTATGCTTATCTGAGGTTGCAAAATCTGTTGGAAAGATACATTTAGAAATGTGTCTGTATATAAAACACACACTTGATGCTGCTTTAAGTTAAATTATCTGTTTACAAACTAAGTCTGGCAGATGTTGCAATTACTGAAATTGAATATGTTTCGCTTAGCATATTTTTTTTATATAGAATTTAAGATTTGAAAAGAAACAGGAAAGTTGGTGTTTGACTTGAGTTCAGAGGAGTGTTTTACTATTTTAAATATCATCAAGGAAACCGAAAATATAATATAATTAAGAAATATACATCAACAAAGCAATAAATAATCGTGGAATAATTAAATAATACATACGCGCACACTCATACACATATACACGATCATATGTATATGCACGCTTTTACACACACGTACGCATACATGTGTATGCATATATGTATGTATGTATATATGTATGTATATATATATATATGTATGTATTCATGCATATATGCATGCATGTATGTGGATAGGTAGGTATGTACGTATGTATGTATGTATGTATGTATGTATGTATGCATGCGTGCATGTATGTATGCATGTGTATGGGTAGGTATATATGTATGTATACGTCTGTTAAAGACGGCTTCTGTACAAATCCCATATCCCAAATTCTGCTCACGAAGTAATGGTCCATGAAAAACTATAAATAAAAGACCAGTGTCCAAGGTACACCTACATTCGGTGCCGACTCGAAGGAATGAGACTGTGAAGTGAAATTCTTAACTAGAAAGACATGACTGTACCTATTATATAAATATATTTCTCTATCGTTTAATAAAAAGAAGGCAACACACCTACTCCATTTTAGAGCTTCTGAAATCGGTGGGCTGAAGCGAAGAATTTATCTGTGCGCTGAACACTTAGTGAAGAGCCTCGAAATAATCTAGACTTCACTGAACCGAACCAAAGCCCAGTTTATGATGATAAAGTGGATGCATAATAAATCTCCTTGTCAAGAACAGTATCAGCTCTCCAAAAGCATCACGTACAGTTTCCGTCTAACAAATATTATTCACACACCTTTGCTTGACCCAAGATTACAGTAGGAAACAGAAGTACTGCAGAGTGGAATAAATAAACGTCGAAACCTCTTAGTTTAGATTTAGCTGTTTAAACACCAAGCCATGGTAGCATTCATGGAAAAACAGAGGTAAATAATGGGACCTAAATGACAAGAACCAAAGTACTAGTGAACGCAATACAAACTAGAAAAGCTCTCGGTGAGCGCAGACCTCTGTCAAGCAGCTCATTTCAAGATAGATACGCGAGTAAAATTACTAATAGATAAACGAAGATAAACTTCGGAAACAGCAACGCCACCAT
>NC_068981.1:187770041-187773425 GCF_001194135.2 Octopus bimaculoides
TATATATATATATATATATATATATTTATGTGTGTGTGTATGTATGTATGTATGTATGTATATATATGTATGTATATATATGTGTATGTCTGTATATATGTGTATATATATGTGTATGTACATACGTATGTATATATATGTGTGTGTATATATATGTATATATGTGTTTATATATATGTATATGTGTGTATGTATATATGTATATATATGTGTGTGTGTATGCATATATATGTATGTATGTATATATATATATATATATATATATATATATATATATATATATATATATATATATATATATATATATATATATGGGGAGAATTCACAAAAAAAGAAACAAAAGATGAAGGCAGGTTGTGTAGACAACAAACAGATGTATTGGTATAATGCTCTGGAAGTGATGAAGTCTTTAACGTTTCGAGCCTACGCTCTTCCACAGAAAGGAACACAGAAAAAAACAAGGAGAGAAACACGGGGGAAAAAAAAGGAATGTGTAGTGGTTAACGATCTATCATGACGAATGCCGGACAGAAGGGTCCCACAGGAGAGTTGTGTGTATATAGACATATATATATATTTATGAATGTACACACACATACACATTTATGCAGTGCTAAATGTATACTTATTCAGTGAGAGTTATTTTGCCAACAATGCACACACAATGGTTTTTATATTTCTTTTTGTTATTAAGGAAGCTGTTAAGTAATTTATCAATCAATTGCATGATCGATGTTTAATCAATCATCTGTTGGTTCGTCAGACTTTTTTCGTCATAGCTATTGACCTCATCGACAACACGATCCCCCATCTATCTGTTCTACTTCAGTCACACATTGATTTCTCTGTTTTCCTTACTATGTAAAGTTTATAGTATTTGAATTGCGCCAACTTTATTCGAATTCGAGTGATTTTTGTTGTTTTTTGCTTTGCTTGAACATTGGTGTCTATGTTGTGTGTTTACGAGCGCCTGCGTGGTGTGTGTGTGTGTGTGTGTGTATGTGTGTGCGAGCGTATGGAGGAGTTTGTGCGTTGTTTATTGATGTGTCTATCGTTCCATGATTTTGAACGATGTGTTTTTGATATTTTGCTTCTACCGTATTATTTCCCTTCCCATCACATATAATTCATTTATATGTCTGTGTTTATGCACTCATGCGTACACACATATGTATATATATATGTTTGTAAGTGTATGTACTATGTACGTACGCATGTATGTATAATGTATATATAATATGGCAACAAAAGAATGAATGAGACCTCGATATTATGCAAAATAGAGGAATTTATGTATAAATATACTATGTGAGAATTAGTTGGTTGTCATATTATATATATATGTTTATATATAATATATATAAAGGTTCCCTTCAGTCATCAATGCCCACGGGATTGAACCTGGAAAGTTCTCCTCCAAGGCACAAGTCTGGGAAAGGTTGTTTATGGAAGACCAGCAGTCACCCATGCAAAGCAGCCTCCCCTCTCCATTGTCTTGATAGTCCTTTTCGTTGTCTTGAAAGCCCTTTTCGTTGACTTGATAGCCCTTTTCTGAGGTTGTTCCTTCGTCGACCATATTTCTTTCCAAAATTCTCCCACTTCTCCTGTTTGTACTACATTGATGTCTATTTTATTTTTGCCAAGTTCTTGGTAAAATCTTTTGGGGTTGGAATTGAACTGTTTGTTTTGTTCAAAGAAACCTTGGCATTTCTCATACCGGCGGATCCTTTGTGCTTTGGCAAGGATAGCTTGTTTTAGCTGTTCTTTTACCTCAGGTAACCCTTTTTCTGTAATGTTGTATTTGCACAGTATTTTTGTTTTCTTCTTGTTACTTAGTAGTGTTGATTGTCTACTAGTTTCGTTAAGAATTGACAGATCTCTTCTCTCGTTTTCTATTTTTCTGGATATTATTTACCCTCAGGGTTTGTTTCGGTGGTGGTTCGAATGGGTTTGAGGGAATATCCAGCTCCATTGTTTCCACAGTGGCTGCTGCATATATTATATAATTTAACTCGGTATTATTGACATTTGTTTCTGTGGCTATTAGTTCTGTGACGGCCATGTTCATGCTATTTATTATTGATGTTTTATTATCTTTTTTGATTTTTGGGAGGTATAATCGGTGGTCCATACTGAGATCTGTGGTTTTCAGTTCTTTGATTATGCTCATTTTTAGAGTATCATAATCATTCGGTTCCCCTTCACTGTTTCCTGGTTTTAGATTTGTTTCACCTTCCTTCCTGTTCATATGTCTGTCTGTGGTGTTTGGGTTCGGTGCTTTTTGCACATCATTATACATTCCTTCGGTCTGGGTTTGTTGTTTTTTGTTGTTTACTTCGCTTTTGTTGGAAGTGTTACGTCTGTCTTCGTGTTTTACAGTCTCAGCGCTTATATTATTTGGCATTGCTCTGTGGTTACTATCTACATTTTCCTGATGTATTTTTCCTTTTAAATGTTCTATTTCTGATATGTTTTTTGTTTTGAGAATATATTTTCGTATGTTAGCTAGTTTATTAGGGTTCATTGCTGTATCTAAATCTTTATTTAGGTTATTATTCTTCCGGGTTTTATATGTATATGTTGTGTTTTCGTTCTTTGGGTAGAGCATTGCTGTAAAATAAGCGTGTAGGATTGAAATATATTCCTCACGTGTCCATTTATACTTTTTTGATTTTATTTGCAGGACATGAGGAACAACGTCCGGCCCTTTATTTCTTTATTTTGACGCTCATCATGTACGTAGGGTACCGGTCCGTTCATTTCTGGTGTTAAATTATTTTGCACGTGTAGCTTTTCGTACTTTTTGTGTAACAAGTTTAAAGTACGTACTTCCCGATTGTTATTCTTGGGTTGAATAATACCGGTATTGTTTAATTATTATTATTATTATTATTATTATTATTATTATTATTATTATTATTATTATTATTATTATTATTATTATTATTATTATTATTATTATTATTATTATTATTATTATTATCATTATTTATTATTAATCCTACAACTACTGTCATGTGTGTTATTTTTATTCCTGCTATTATTTATACTTCCTTCAACTGTAGTATCATTCAAATTCATCTCAGCATCAACAGGCTATATACATATATATTTTCACACTCACACACTATTCACTGTATATACTGTGAGAGATTATGATGCACAAAAGACAGACAAGTTAGTGGTCCTTGATAACATCATCTCATCACCTTATATACAGTGATATCTGCCGTACCGTTAGCATATATCAGTTGTCTGAACGAAGGTAGTATTTACCAGTAGGGAAACTGTTAGACACACCCTCACAGATGCATGAAATACCCACATATATAAACAACGAATCACACACTCTTATGCAAATATATATATATATATATATATATA
>NC_068981.1:187773874-187781848 GCF_001194135.2 Octopus bimaculoides
TAGTATGTGCATATAGATATATGAATGCATTTATATGTGTGTGTGTGTGTGTGTGTGTGTGTATAAATGTGTGTGTGTGTATGTGTGTGTGTGTGTGTTTGTGTGTGATAGGCACGCTCAAGCATATAAGCATCAATACATTTTACTAAGGAAGTGAAACTGCTTCTATTATAATGTGTGTTATTCCCTTTATTCTCTAGTGGATTGTTGCCATTAGAAAATAATCAGCAAAGTGGCTGTTAAATTCAACAAAGCGATCTTTCAGTGTCACATATGTATTTTCTTCTTCCCCCAACTACCTGCTGCACTGTGCTTCAGTAAAATGTATACTGTCATTAATTATAAAACAAAATTACTTGAGTCGTTTTATCGACCTAAATGAAATTATCTTTAAAACATCGCAGCTGGAAAGCAATCTGAAAGTACACGTCTTTTGAGCGAATCTCATGTAGATATACATCAGTTAAATATAATTATATATATCCAATTAAGGTGCACGGTCAGGAAATATATAGGGAAAGAGCAATGCGTCAATTAAAAGCTACTTAACTCATATTACTTTTATTGACATAGAATGAAGGGAAGGTAAAATAGACGAGGCAGGATTTGAATTGAGAACTTAAAAGGGGCGTAACTATATACCACAAGGCTTTATCCTAGATATAATTCCTAATGTCTCACATCACTATCTACAAACAAGAAGATTGCATTAAATAATTTAGCTCCAGCTACAGTTGAGATGCTTTTTGATCGGTCGGAGATGACCTTGTGTTTAAGAGCAACTGTATTAGTAACACGCCTAATGCGTATACAGTCACTAATAGCAAATACTACTAGAGTTTTAAAAGGAAACGAAACTGTGAATTGCCTGGTCGTAATCAATTGGCTGTGTTTCCGATAGAAATAGAGTAAAGAACGAAATACATGGAAACTTTCGAAGAGCTGAGTGGGCAATAATTAAACCAATGTCAGTAAATGTAATTGTCACGTGATTATAACTCCTGATGTGCTGAGCTTTAGTTCTTCAGTTGAGACTAACAAATGACAAAGTACTTTTTTTCCTTCTTTTTTGATTGTAGAAGCGTAGCTAAATTCGCGATAAAAAATTAAGACTTAGAAAACATAAAACGTTATATATTTTCTTCTGCGATTTAAAATCCTTTTAATATAGAGACAGTTATTGCATATCATAGATTTGTTCTTTGTGAATTATGAAAAAAATCAATACTGCATATGAATGACACATTTCAGACAATTTCAAAATGTATTTTAAGAAAATTTATGCGTTAAGAATGATTCCTTATTTTTCATATTGTGATAATCAGGTAAAGTTTGTGATTTATAATTATGGAGAACTATAGAGAAAGATACATAACAATAGATAACAACTGTAGACTTTGAATGGATGAAGGAATCTATAATTACACTAATGAGTACGTTACGATTATCTGTGAAGATAAGCTTTATGCAGCCTACTATTTCTGATACAGTGATGAATAAAGTGTCAGCATTAATGCAATTTTATGATATATTTCTACAATAATGTAGCGTAGGAAGGATGTAACGTTACGATACTGAAGTGGTAGTTATTTACTTATAATGGATATATAAAACATATGCAGCATGCAACGAGTGTTGTTCCTTTGCTGCAACCTGCAATCAGTAGAAATATTTATGTGGAAATGAATGCAAACGAAAGGACTAGAATGTTGGATTTATTGTTATAAGTAACTATAATGCTTTTATGGTAGCATCTAAACAGCCTAGACATTTCTAAATATATTTAGAAGAGAGAGAGAGAGAGAGGGGGGACAGAAAGCAGAAGCGAGACAGTAAAGATTACTAATACGACTGATTTCATTTGTTAGAAAGAAACAATTGAAACCAAAATCCCAAAACATATAAATTACAGACAAAACTGCGTTCATTAAGAACGAAGATACTAAAACTAAGAACAAGGGGTTAATATGGAATCAATGTATTATTGTTATTCTTAGTAAACTTAAAAGTCTACAATAAAAGGAATTTAGTCCAAGGAAATACCGTGTTGTATGTTCGAAAATTTGGTATTTTTATATAAACTAATTAGTTTAGCCGAGAGTAAGTTAAGAGTGAATCAAATAAAAGTAGTAGGAGATCATAATAGTATTAAAATTATGTATAATATAATTAAAAGATTTTATTCTAGAAGTGAATTTAAAGGTAGATTCATCTAGGAGAAAGAATCTAGGCAAGACACGTTCTTGAATTAAATACAGTTTTTCCTTATTTAAATATAATCAAATCAATGATTTTGTAATGATGGAATAAGACTATTAAGAATATGCTGGTTTAGATCATTAAAAAGATTTACCACATTCAAAGATATTTATGTTCTATACTTAAAACCAGAAATGCGAGGCTCTTTCAGAAATATATGAAAAAAAAACAATGATTAATTGCTCACATCTCTTTTAAGAAACAAAATAGTAGCAAAAAGTTATTACGACTCAAAGACGTAAACAACCCAGAAAAAATATGAAAGGAAGTAAAATGAAATACACTAACCTTATTATGGAAAGCAAACGATTTTAAGTGTCACGTAATAAAATTTTACGTATTTGGTTTCAAAAATACCTGAAAGAGTCGAAGTAAATGCCATAGAAATAAGTATGAAAGATTAAATTAGAGCAACGAACTTAAAATTTATAAGGATGGGATCTTATACAAGGCTGTTAAACGAAAAAGGGCTTGTAAAATGCTATTTGCTGGAGAAAAAAAAATTAAACATTAAAAGCAACTAGTATTCTTCAGCCGTAAAACTGTTATGCATAAAGAATATGTCTAAGGGAATGTGGAACGAGATACAATTGGCGCTGTATGAAATTAATAGACTATTTGAAATTTAAAAAGGCTATAATTACTGGTTCGTAATCAGTATGTTTGGAGAAACTTAGTAGGATGGAAAAAAAAAGATATTACTTGTGTAAAATTCATAAAATAATTGTAAAGTAAGAATATTAGTCATTCTTATAAGATTACATTAAGACGAAATACAAAATGAATGTTTACGTAATCGAGGTCAAAGAATTGTTAGATTTTGTCAAATAGCAAATAGCACAAATTAGAAAGAAAAGAATTTTGTGGTAAAAACATACATCTAATACATATATATGTATGTATATGTGACTATTATTGTATGTGTATGTATGTATATGTATGTATGTATGATGTATGGAAGAAAAAAATAAGCAATATGGTATGAAACTGATTGAAAAAGTTACAGTAATATATCAAAAAGTTGTTGGAGGTGAATAGTATTTTTACCTATTTAGAAATATAACAGGCTTAACATATATTACAGTTCTAAAACAAATATGCCTACAAGATGTGACTATTTCTCAATGTGAATAACGTAATGTGAAATTGAAAATATGATTTATGATTTTGAGGTAGAGACCTAGCAGATACTTTTTATTATCGCCATAGAGTTGTCATCGACTATGTAGATTTCTGATTCATTCAGACTTTTCCTTTAAAGGTAATTACTTCCATATATGCATAATCATGTTGCGTATTACTATAAACGATATCATTCTTTTGTTTCTTGGGTTTTCATGCATTGCTATTGTTTGATAGAACGTGGGTGCATTTTATATTTTAAGATTTATAACATTTTAGTACAGCATCGTTTGTATCTCGTTAGACTTTATTTGAAAATGTCCTTTAAACTATAATTTTTTTATTCTTTTCTCTTATTCTTGTATGTGTTTCGGGCCGAAGGCCGTGGTGATGCTTGAGAACTAGCGGTTTATCACTTTTTCAATAGCAATGCGGTGACCCAGCATGGCCGCAGCCTCAAGGATGAAGTATATAAAAGAATAAAAGAATTCATTTGTGATTGACTTTCAGTGGAGGCGGGAGTCCGATATTGCTGCCTTCTATTGAGTTTCTTGTCATGACGTAGGTTTATCTGAAACTTTGCACAGCAGCAGGGTAAATTGTTTCTTAAAAGCATCTATCCCTACTCCATGCAGATCTCTCAGATTTTTGCCAAGGTATTAAATACCCATCGGCCCTTGAATCTTTGAAGCCCTCAGTCTACTAATGCTTCTAAAATTTTCTGTAACATTTATGCTACGTTTTTCTTTTGTTAAATCCCCTTTATAAACATTTGCGTAGGAAAACACATACATGTGTGCATACCTATATATACTCGCACAGACTCAATTCATCAGATCAAACCAGCTTTGATATGTGTTTGTTTTCAGTTGGTTTTCCTTTCTTCCTCTTACAAAGGAATACGATGGTCCCCAGGTGACTTCCATTTCTATATCATTTTTGTTAACTTTATTCTATTATTCCTCTCGATCCCCTTTCATGATTTCAATTTACCCCTGTACTTTATGCATCTGTATATGAGTTTTCTTAATCTTGATGCAGTTTGAAAAATGTTTATTTTCATATGTACAAATAAAACGTTTATATAAATGAAATCACTAATAAAGTGTGACATATGTACAACATATAAAAATTCGTGTTCAAACTAATATATATATATAATATATGTATGTGTGTATATAAACGTATATATATATCATAAAGTTAATGAGAGAAAATGGATAAGAAAAACTATAATAGATACTTGGTTCATTTTCTTTGTATCACAATGGAAAAGTAATGCAAAGTAAGTGATACGAAAGGAACCGGATTAACAGAGCAACCGAAAAGTATCCGAAAAAATCCTACACATGTTTCAATCCGACAGTGTTTGAATCATCAACATTCGAACAATTATAGATGTAAATAACCATATATTGCCAGATATTTTTAGGGCAAAGCAAATATATTTTCCCGTCTTGAATCATGAAATAACTAATTTTAGGATTGTGCTTTAAAATTTTCAAATGTAAACAACTTATTAGGACGCGGAGTTCATGTGATTAGATACTGCTCGATGAATTTCAGCTAATATTGATTGTTGAAATGTTACTAAAACATCAAATGCATTTGAGAAATATATTTGTAATATATTTATAAATGTTTATGGGAGGAAGATGGGATAAAGACAAATGTTATATACAAAGAATTAGATTGAGAAATGTAAATAAAGAAGGAATGAAAAGTTTGTTTATATTATACTACGATAATATCTTTTAGCAGTAATACAGTGAAATTTTACAATATTGGTATTATTTCGGATTAAATGGTTTAGGATATAATTTCCGATGTTCTAAGAAAAAAAAATATTAGGTATGTAAAAATATTAGGTATATAAAAAGACCATATTGTACTCACTTTGGATATACGAGAGAAATTAAAAACTGGTGTTGCAGTTTTTTTATTTCCTTAACTTAGAATATGAGCAACGAGTAATCTCTCTTTGTTCGTATGGTTAAACATGTCAGTTTTTTTATAATGCAACAAATATGTGTTTTATTAGAGAAATATGTCTATAAGGTTTAGGGATAATATGGATATACGCACGTGTAGTTTTAAACTGCATATGTATATATAAAGGATATACTTTTCGCAATGAGGTAAAAAGCCAAGGCTGAGTATAATATAGAACATTTATAAATCGAATGTCTTACAGCTGTTTCCAGGATATTTATTATATCCCTTCATCGGAGACGGTGTGAGAGGATGATTAAGCAATAGTTAGTTTAGTTAAGATAAGAAATATAGAGTGAATGTAGGGATATTGTATTTGTAAATATATTGTTTAGGCAGAATGGTATACATATAAGATTCCAGTACCTTGTGAGTAAAGTCCAATTGTTTTTAAGATTGGTCGTTGGCTTATATATATATATATATATATATATATATATATATATACATATATATATATATTAAAAGTACCAAGTCATTAATGCTGGATCATAAGACTTTATAAAATAAAAGATAAAATGTTCAAATAACAGCATTTATGTAAAACTAGGGGTTGTGTTAAAATTGGGGTTATTTAATGGTATTAAATATGGTTTATATAATGGTTGTTTTAATAAGTAAGTATACTATTATCTATTGTTTAAAATGTGGGTTATATGGGTATCCTAAATATTGAAAATTTTAAGCAGTGGAATATTGAATATGCTGCTGAGAACTAATATACAATCTGATATTTCAATGGATGTGTGTATATATATGTTATTTTATATATAAAAAATACAAAATGGGACAAGAACGCAAAACGTCCAGACCGTTAGGTAATACAAAAAAGGGGCAACAAAAATCCAGATAGACGATACAAAGAAAACAAGGACTGGTCATTCGAAGTGTTTTTCTCATTTGAGTTCCAGATTATGTTTTCAATTCCGGCTGGTTATACTCGAGATTGCTCCAATCTGGGCAGCTCCAAGGAAAAACTAAGCTAAGAGCATTAGATTCCTTGGAAGAAAGCAGCGAATTTATACGAAAACAAGGACGGAAAAAAGCCGAAAAATGTTACACAAATACAAATAACAGGACATAACAACAGGTATCTTTCGACTAAGAACGAATTAAATTAAGCTGGCGTGTGTGGAAGTAAACCCTTACGGCAGGGATACAAGATTTCACGGGCACAGGGAAGAATATAGATGTCGCACGGACGACAGCCGAACCAAGAAAGAATGGTCAGGCTTGGCCGTACACCGGTTACGTGGGAAGAGAAGAGTGAGAGGTAGAGGCAGAGGGATAGAAGAATTAAGGAGGGGTGAGAAAAAATGACAAGGACACAGTAAAGTGAAAAGAGGAGGGAAAGTGAGCATGAAGAGAAGGCCAGGAAATGTGAGAGAGGGGGAACGAAAGAACGAAGAGTGGCATGAACGAAGCAAGCATGAAAGGGCTGATAGAAAGAAGGAAAGAATAAGAGAGAGAGAGAGAGAGAGAGAGAGAGAGAGAGAGAGAGAGAGAGAGAGAGAGAGAGAGAGAGAGAGAGAGAGAGAGAGAGAGTAAAAAATTGAATTTATTAAGATGATAGTATTGCATAGAGTTAAGAGTAAATTGATAATATCATTTCGGATTATGCTGTAAAGTTTAGGTAAAAAGTGGATATAGGTGAGTTAGATGGAGTATAAGTAAGGTAGGATTTACAATGGATGTGATATTATGTATTATTGTATTATGGTAAGATAAGTATGGAATTAAGTATAACGATGAAAATAAAAATAAGAATAAAAACTTTTATATTAATATCAAAGTGCCTAATAAGAAATAATGTTACTGAAAAATATGCGGATGGTATTATAAATGCTAATTAATCTACTTGAACATTAAAAAACAGGATATATATATATATGAACATGTGATTAGGAAGAATTATGTTCACCTACTGAATAAGTTATGTATATATACAAAAAGTAGTTAGATGTAATTATATGCAATGCATTTTATGTTATATAATATAGTAAAATAATATTGGAAAACAAATGTATAATTATATAAATATAGAAAAAGTGTATTTATGTGCATGCAGACATTGGTAAATTATTTCTGATTTATCATTTGAGAGATTGTGCTTAGAGAACAGGATATGGTATGTTTCATAAGTTACATGTCTTTATCCCATCATCTTTCCATAAACTTTTATAAATATATTATAAATATATATTTAAAATGCATTTGATGTTTTAGCAACATTTCAACGATCAATATCTAATTACATGAACTCGCGTTCTAATAAGTTGCTTACATTTGAAAATTTCAAAACACAATTGTCAAATTATTTCGTAATTCAAGACCAGAAAATATATGATTTGTTACATATATAATCGTTCGAATGTTGATGATTCAAACATACAGTCGCATTGAAACGTGTAGAATCTTTTCGGATATTTTTCAGTTGTTGTGTCGATCCGGTTCCTTTTATACTTATTCTTATAGGCATCACTTTTACTTTGCATTACCTTTCCATTGTGATACAAATAAAATGAACCATGTATTACATTTTGTCATCTCCATTTTCTTTTAATAACTTTATAAATTAATAGACTGTATGTATATATATAT
>NC_068981.1:187781858-187784494 GCF_001194135.2 Octopus bimaculoides
ATATTGCAGAACTTTCTTTGAATATATTTGATAAAACCAGTTGGCACCTGGATTGTTATCAATAATCCCTTACGAGGCATTACAAACACCAAACTTGCAAGTGTTGGTATATTCGGGAATAAGTCACTAACCGAAATAAGTGGATCTATTGTTTTAGGAAAATACTATTTAACTGTGTAAGGGTTGTACTGAATAAATTGCGAAAATAACTCTAACAGTTCAAATACTAAGAAATAAGCATACTCAATTTCATTTTTACCTAATTATTTAGGAAAATGAATGAGTTAATTCGCTTGGCTATATATAAGGATCCCTTCCAGGCGCCCTATTATCGATTTTTCAACACCTGAGTATGCTATGAGGTTTCTAGACATGAGTTCTACTCACGTGTCAAGTTTCATCAAAATCGATAAAATGATGTAGGAAGAGTTAGCAACCAACTCTACAAACACACCCACAGACAGAATTTCCCACATATGTAGTAGTAGATATATATACAGTATACACATATATATATATCTATTTATATATATACATACATGCATACATATTATGTATGTGTATATACACGTTTATAGATATACTATATATACGCGTGTGTGTATGTGTGAATGTTTGTTTATCTCTCTCTTTCTAGCCTCATCCTTATACTTTCATCGTATTTCAAATTTGTCCGATTTTTTAACTTATTCATGGATGTATTCCCTGTAAAGAATTTTCCTAATTAAATGTCAAGAATATTTTACTTTTCTTTCTTAAGATTTTGCTAATAGAATCTCTTTAGATATTTATTATTTTAGTAAATTATTAGCCTTGTATTTTAGGCATGATATTCTCGGAAGTCTTCTGCATGTCAATATCTCACAGACTTATAAATTAATTGCTAATGTTTCTATTGATATCTAATGTTTGGTCTCAATATAGAAGGGTAGACGATGCGTAGCATTTTAATAATCATTTTCTGGTCTCGATATTTTTGTTTCTTTATGTCTGTTTGACATTTTTCAAATTTCGAGACTTTGCAATCCTTGTTTTCATTCAGTTTCACATTTGCCATTTTCTGATGGCCTATATGCTAATTATTTTATGTTTAGTGACTGCTATTTCCTCCTGATCACCATTGATGTATTTTTCTTTAGAATTATCTCCATTTTCCGAGAGGATCTTTTGTCATTTGCTGTTGCTAAAAAGCCATCGCAGTTGAAGGTTAATAATGTAGTTTTGTCTAAGGTTGTTAACGCTCACTGTTCTTCCTGTTTCTCCATTGTTGTTTCTTTTTCACGTATCCGACGATTTTTAAAAGTATAAATTATAGAAACTAGAACATGCTGCACCGCCTCCCCTTATACACTTCATAAATTCAAATCTTGGTGTTTCTCTACTTTAGTTCTTACTAGGACGGTTTCTAGGCTTTTATTACCTATCCTAAGTTCTAATAGACTGACAATCATTTTGCATGTTTTACTTATAACATATTTTAGCGTGGTCTATAGAACAATGTAAGCCTTTTTTCTTTTATTTTCCGACATTAATTGAGAAAAGTTTAATCTACTTAATGCAGTATTTTGGGGGTAAGGACATAAAACCTGTCAAGGGAATAATGTATAGATATACTACATTAAGGACAGGAAAAAAGTTACGTTTCGTTTTTATAAAGGGATGAAAAGTACGAAAACCTTCGCAAGTATTCCTGACAATGTTATTTACTGTACAATCAAAATTGTTACAAATAATGGTGCAAAACATGATCCTTTTATTTTGTACAATACAGAATACTACACTCAATTAACATTTAAATTAAATTTTCTTTCTGTTTTACATTTAGCAACTGACACTTACTTCTACTCACAAAGAAACAAAAAAATATGCTATTGTGAAAGGTGGAAAGTAGTAGGAGAAAGAAAAAATAACGTCATGAATGATACACAAAAAATGAATGTACAAATTACTAGTAAAAGGTGGTCTTTAAAAGTACAAAAATATCACTGTTTCTGTTTCTGACTATAAATGACTCTTACCTGTTAGTCCTATATGGGACTTGGCAACGTGGTGCCATAATCCTACTGCACGAGAGGTTTCCAAGCAAATTCTAGGCAGTTTAAATGAACTTCGACGGTGAAACAAATTTAAATGATATAAAACTGCTTACATATGAAGCTATATTAGTGACTATTTTGTATTAAAAATATCTATTCCACATTTGTATTTATTTCACTTGTCAGCAATCGATGTTTAAATGAGCGTGGCAAAATGATGAATGTCCAAAGTGTGTGATATCTCCCTGTATGTATTCGTGGTTCAAAAATATCGAATTATCTATCTATCCTTATTTCTCTCTCTCTCTTATATACACACAGACACACACACACATATATATATATATATACACATATATATATACACATACATATATACATATATATATACACATATATATATATGTATACATATATACATATATACATATATATACATATATACATATATATACATATATACATATATACACACATATATATACACATCCATATAGATATATATATATATACACATATATATATGTATATATATATACATATATATGTATACATATATATATATACATATTCATATATATACATACATACATACATATA
>NC_068981.1:187784843-187790205 GCF_001194135.2 Octopus bimaculoides
ATATATATATATATATATATATATAGGCATGGGTGCATTTATGCGTATAGGTGTATGTATACGATATTATCGACTTCCAGAGAGCGTCTCTTTAATCCCTGATGTCTAATGTTTACCATGTGACCTGTTCACCCATGAACTGACATACAAGAACAGATTTTTGTGTATTATATACTTTCCCTTGCTGAACAAGATTGCTTTCACTCAAAGTCTAATATTTCTAATCCATATTGCGACGGATTAAAAACAATATCCGCAATTCACATATTTGTTCAATTCGTCCGCAGTTTAGAAGATGCTACTATTTCAGCCTATATATTTATTTAATGCAGTTTCAAACGTTTCATTTTGTTATGTAGAAAATTATCTCTTGAGATGTTGTTATTACAATTCAGATTTTTGTTCTGTAATATGTTGCTCGTCTTCTCATGTGATCACTTGAAAATAAAGGAAAGTAATAATAGGATGTTAGAATGTTTTAATAATATAATATAAACCTTCTACAACAAACCAATTCATTTCTAGATCATAGTTGAAGCATGAAAGAGTCAAACGCGCGCATAAACACGCGCACACACACACACACACACACACACACACACACACACACACACACACACACTAATGGAATGTGTAACATACTTTAAAAAACAAGTAACAGGGTTGATTTGTTCAAATAAATCCTTCATGATGCTCCAAAATGGCTGAAGTCTAATGGCTGAAACATAACACAACACAGGAATATATGTGTGTTGTATTTCGGGATGGTCATTTTTTTCCAAATAAACACACGCACTATATATCTTTATTCGTTTATTACTGTTCTTATTTTATTATTTTAACTCATGTCCATTGTCTGGAAATCTTTCGTCACACATCTGTGACACTTTTCGTTTTCGTGTGTGCTCTTGCTCCACTTACTCCATTCTGTTCTTCTAAGAAGTGTATCCATGTTTGTGTGTGTGTGTGTGTGTGTGTGTGTGTGTGTGTTTATGCGCGCATATTTATGTGTGCGCGCGTGTATGCTTGTGTGTCATAATTTTTACCAGCAGTGTGACCTTCGCCACAGCCCCATCCTCTCATCCCATTGTGCTACTGCTGTCCTAAGACCCGAAAATATGGTACAGTTCCTGTAACCCTCTGTGTATGTGTGTTTTGCCCACGGTGTTACCATCGTGGTAGTTGTTGTTACTGCTATCACTGTCACTGATGCTGTCGTTAATCGTGTTGTTGGCGTTGTTGTGACCATCTGGGAAATTTGTTGCGTGCGTGTGTGTGTATGGATTCGATTCGTAATGTTGTATGTATTCATGCCCTTTATATAGATTTATTTATTTATTGTCACATCATAAACAACATAGACCGTCTTGCTTAACAAAAAGAATAACTTTTCTCTTGCTAAAGAGTAACTGAACCAAACCTGAATTCCATTGTTTGTAATTGTTAATTTTCAGTCTGTGGTTTTCGGACATAATGTAAAACATGAATTTTCAGAGAGTAAATTTGTATATCATGTAACGTCAATGAATGTAGTGATATATTGTAGTCATATAATGTCAGTTTTGAACACTCTATTGAATAATACTGGGCAAATACCTGCATGGTTTCTTATTTGAAAGAACATTCATAATACCTCAGAAAATATGAAAAGATATAACGCTTTACTACATTAACACTGTTGGTCGGTAATCTATAAAATCGAAATTACTAATCCAAGTTGAAAGCGCGTGGCCTAATAGTTACAATGTTACACGTTGTTCCTCAACTGTAAATGGGTAAGACTGCGACAGGATAATCTTCTAATCGGGGGTGAATTTTGGCTTGCTTGCCTAGCCAGCGGAGTGGTATCATTCTAAAGCTACAATACAATAATACGAAGCGCATTGTGACTAGCGATGTGTAACAACGTCCGATAGTCTGGTTGATACCATGATTATACCGTGATTATTCCGTGATTAATCCAAGAGGATGATTGAAGATTTAACACAAAATGTGTTTAAAATGCATAAACAATTCAACCCCTGGAGAGCAGCAGAGTGTATATGCATAAGTCTATCCCTCGGTACAATTGGTCAGTTCCTTGTGAATGAAATGGTGTTAGATGATGCGAAATTACATGAAAGAATCAATCACGAGTCTGCATTGATTACATAAAAGCTGTTAATTCAACCGCGCACGATTGGTTAAAAATACTGCAAGTCCATATAATTATGACATCAAAATGAACTTCTTTAAATGAGGATCTGAAAAGTGGCAGACTACTTTTGCAGTCTCCAGTCTGGTGTGTGTGTGTATGTGTGTGTGTGTGTGTGTGTGTGTATGTGTATATGGTGTACCGTGTATGTATGCGTGTGTGTATGGTGTACCGTGTGTGTGTATGGTGTACCGTGTGTGTGTGTGTGTCTGTGTATGGTGTACCGTGTATGTGTATGCGTGTGTATATGGTGTACCGTGTGTGTGTGTATGGTGTACCGTGTGTGTATGGTGTACCGTGTGTGTGTATGGTGTACCATGTGTGTGTGTATGTATGCGTGTGTGTATGGTGTACCGTGTGTGTGTGTGTATGGTGTACCGTGTGTGTATGTGTATGGTGTACCGTGTGTGTGTGTGTGTGTATATGGTGTACCGTGTATGTATGCGTGTGTGTATGGTGTACCGTGTGTGTGTATGTATGGTGTACCGTGTGTGTGTATGGTGTACTGTGTGTGTGTGTATGGTGTACCGTGTGCGTGTGTATATGGTGTACCGTGTATGTGCGTGTGTGTGTGTGTGTGTGAGTGTGTATATGGTGTACCGTGGGTGTGTGTGTGTGTGTGTGTGTGTATTAAAGCTGTACTTTATGCGAATGAGAAATGGATATTTTGACGGAGTAAGATATAATTTCTAAGCTCATCTAAATTGCAAAAAAGTAGGCAGACCTAGCAATAATGCATAATCAAATAATGGAGTGGTGTGTAGAATTCCTTAGACGGTACTGCTACGTAATTTCTAAAATATCTACCAAATATCCAACATCCATACACCTAAAAGGAGGTGATGATAAGTAACTTATGAATGACAGGAGGAAATTTAAAAAGGCAATTATCAATGTTACGCGATTCTTTTCTAATTTATTAGAGATTGGTAGAGAAAGAGAGACACGATCCATCAGTTAGCCTTTACTTTTTTCAGATTTCCTATTCTCTCTTTCAGTTAGAAGGTGTATGTCAAATCGGGGCTATCAAACATGACGTTAGCCTAAGATACCGCATAGGGGGTTCGAGCCCGTCACCTCTAACTTGACGAAAGAAAACTTCTTCCACTTTCGTCAACTCTGCATCTGCATAGACACACACACACACACACACACACACACACGCACACACACACACACACACACACACACACACACACACACACGGCGAGCTGGCAGAAACGTTAGCACGCCGGGCGAAATGCTTAGCGGTATTTCGTCTGCCGTTACGTTCTGAGTTCAAATTCCGCCGAGGTCGACTTTGCCTTTCATCCTTTCGGGGTCGATAAATTAAGTACCAGTTACGCACTGGGGTCGATATAATCGACTTAATCCGTGTTTGTCTGTCCTTGTTTGTCCCCTCTGTGTGTAGCCCCTTGTGGGTAGTAAAGAAATAACACACACACACACACACACACATACACTACATGTACACGAATACATCACACCTCGTTAACCAAGATGTGATTTGGGGATTCGCATGCAGACGCTATAACTTCTAGTGATCTTTGTAGATGTTGCACATTTGCGATCAGAGCAACTAAAATTTGACCGCTCTACAGAAACTTTCCTTTTAATAACAAAAAGCAAAAGACCAGGCATTGAAATCATGTAACTTAAACGGTATCTTTTCTTAAGTAAACAAAGTTAAATGATTCTAATTTTTCCATTTATTAATAATGTATTCACCCTCTCGTCGAACCATTCGAATGTTTCTCGTTTATTCATTTATTGTAGGCTGTCTGTGATGGAAATGATGTATGCAAGCAGCTTTTCGTCAAGAAATCTTAAGTTGACTGTATATAAGCGTGTGCGTGCATTTTATGTACATACGTACATAAATACGTACATACAGATATATACACACATATACATTCATAGATGCACACACACACATATATATACACTTATATTATATATATATATATGTGTGTGCATGTATACATATGTATGTGTGTACATACTTCTGTGCAGCCAACTGTCTGGACATATGACTGCACAATGCTATCATTATTCATTAACATAATACATATCCTGTCCAAATACAACTGACATAACTAACTAATCAGCCTTAAGAGACTTATAAACTCTTCCTTCTCTCCAATTCTTACACACTCTCAATGGCCATCAATCGTACCATTTCAATTTTTTGTCGCCGCTGTACAAGTAGTCAATAAGTTTATTTTACTGGCTTTTCCTTTCTGATTATATTTAGTTTACATCAAATCTTCTTGGATGTCGATAAAAGTAATGCCTAGAACAGATACCCTTTCTCGATTCCAATACCGTCGATACGTTGCTACATATTAATTACAGCTGCTTAATAAGTTTGCTGTTGTATAATCACATGTAACGTCTGCTACATCTATGGCACGCACGTATCTGGTCGGATGACTAAGTGCTACCCACGTATGTAGTTTTCCAGATGTAGCATATCTCCTCCAAACTGAGACCTATAACCAATGCTGCATGCTCTGACATGCAGTGGTGAATCATACTGCGCACAATGTAGCAGTGTAACAGTTTTAACATTTTCTAAACACTCTACCGTACGTTCTATCCCTCTACACCTGTTATGCTATTGTTAACATTTAATTCCATGTCTGAAATGATCAAACATACATATACTTCTGATGAAAAGAGTTTAACCAAAGATCGTTGTATCTATTAGTCATACAGTCTGCAAGTAATAGATTTATCTGACCTGTTTAACCTTTCATAGTAAGGTGTGATTTGGGAAACGGTCTGATTTGGTTTCGCTATTATATTTAGCAGATCAAATACCTATGTACAATTATTTCGCCTGTCATTTCTTATGGCTTCGAGAGAAAGGTCAAAAATAAGCCATCTGCTTTTCTTTTACTCCTATCATTGCTATTGTGCGACGCTGTTTCAGGCTAGTGCTTGTTGGGTCTGGCCATATTGGAGCAATCTCGAGTATAACCAGCCGAAATTGCAAAGATAATCTGGAACTCGACTGAGGAAAGAAAACTCCGAATGATCTGTCTTTGTTTTCTTTGTATCGTCTATCAGGATGTTTTGTTGTCCCTTTTTAGTATCACCTAACTGCCTGGATGTTTTGCGTTCTTGTCCCATTTTGTTTATATATATATATATATATATATATAT
>NC_068981.1:187790761-187792159 GCF_001194135.2 Octopus bimaculoides
TAGAGGAATATATTATTTTGTTTAAAAGAGTTCCAACACTGTCTGTTTTTTATGTTTTATTTATATTCCTGCAGAACCAATGTGGGGTATAGAATATGGAATATACAATATATAATATAATATACAATATATAATATAAAATAAAATAAAATAAAAATGGATGGCACCATGAAATAAAGTATTGAATGTAGATGAAATATTGAGTGTTCAATATAAAGGATCAAATATATAAATATAAGTATATTTATATATAAATATGTGTGTGTGTGTGTGTGTGTGCGTGCGCGCGTATGCGTGTGTGTATGTTTGTGTGTCGTGTGTGTATGTATCTGTGTGCATACGTGCGTGTAAATATACACACGTGTGTGTGTGTGATAAACGCATAACTGCAAGCAACAAAGCACACACACACACACACACACACACACACACACACACACACACACACAATATTGTTAGTATGAAAATAGAGACATTATTGTTGATATATTTAAGATTAAAGTGGTATTGTTTTCAGATCATTAAACAGGATGATAAATACAGAAACAGATGTTAAACAGTTTAACTCGCTTTCTTTTACATCGCAATTATTGCTGTATTCTCTGGAGATCTGTTGGAAAGCGAACGTTCACGCTTTGTATTCTACTCGCGAGTATGAAATAAGTCATTTCTTTCAACAGCTTTACAAGAT
Source organism: Octopus bimaculoides (assembly GCF_001194135.2). Taxonomy (NCBI): domain Eukaryota; kingdom Metazoa; phylum Mollusca; class Cephalopoda; order Octopoda; family Octopodidae; genus Octopus; species Octopus bimaculoides. The sequence goes on from NC_068981.1 coordinate 187,791,453, forward strand.
AATCCTGGAATAGAAATTATAGTGTAATGAAAAAAAAAAAAGAAAAACCAATCTTGAACTTTTAATCCCTTCGTCTAAATGGAATATTATTAACAGTTTCCGCTACGTTTTGGTATGGAAAGTTCTATTAATTCTTCCAGAGTATTAACCACACTATACTAATTACGGTAATCTGTGATTGTATTAGCAAATGGATGTTTTCAAAAGGATTTGTGTAGAGTGAGTGTTCGCTGATATAATGGTGCAAATCATTTTCAAAATCGGGTTTTCAGTTATCTCGTGGATTTATAATTCGGAGATAATTTTTGTTTTATCCAAGAGCAATTTTTCCTTTGAAAATCAAGAATCCTACAACTACTTTCACTGGTTTTTTAGCCTGAAGATGTGGCCATGCTGGGGCGCCGCCATTAATGTGATTACTAGTTTATTTCTGTCGCACTTCCTCGATCTTCTCTGTGGTTTTGTTCCCGGTTTTGGTCATCTAGATGGAGTTGCCTTTATTGCTGTGATATGGATTCATCTGTTCGGCAGCCATGATGAAACTCCGAGTTTCGGATGTCGGGGCGAAAACCCACGCCGCAATCTCTTCAATTATCTGGCCATCGAAAAATTGCTATGAAAATGACCGTTAAACAAAGGGAAATTACTGTGTCAGTATATATATATATATATATATATATATATGTGTGTGTGTGTGTGAGTGTGTG
>NC_068981.1:187792582-187794134 GCF_001194135.2 Octopus bimaculoides
ACAAACACAGACACACACACACACACACACACACATATATATATATGTATATATACGACGGGCTTCTTTCAGTTTCCGTCTACCAAATCCACTCACAAGGCTTTGGTCGTCCTGAGACTATAGTAGGAAACACTTGCCCAAGGTGCCACGCAGTGGGACTGAACCCGGAATCATGTGGTTGGTAGGCAAGCTACTTACCACACAGCCACTCCTGCGCCTATGTGTGTATACATACATACAGTAATCCCTCGCCATATCGCGGTTCATCTATCGTGGTTTATTATTTAAGCTTACGCCGATTCCTCCGTGGTGTCGTTTTGCATTAATAATAAAATAAATATATACAAATTACAAAAATAATAAAATCAAATATACAGTTCAGTACTGTTTCTACTTCGCGCATTTTCATCTATCGCGGGATGTTTTGGAACGTAACAACTCCGATAGTCGAGGTATTACTGTACATATATATATATTTGCAAATAACTTGGTTATTGCAAGCGGCATGGTGTAATAGCAAGTTCCTAGTGAAGTATAACAGAAGTGTTAAGGCCTGTGCCTTAAGGCCAGAACATTCAGCTCATGACTGTAAGATCATGAATCTGATTCCTGACAACACATTTTATTCTTGAGCAAGAGACTATTTTCCACGTTGCTCAAGTCCACGCAGCTGACAAAAATGAGTCGTACATGTGTACCTGTGATTCATTGTGTGAGTAGTGCCTGTGATTCACATTATATATCACACTGGATCTCCTTGAGAACTGCGTTATGCGTACGCGTGTCTGTGGACGTTAATTTTACGAGCATACTCTTCCGTTGAACACTCGTCATCGTAATTACACCTCACAGTGTTTCTTTAGTATCAAGCTCTAATCTAGCTATATGTTTGTATATCTGTCTGCCTTCGTATTTCGCTTGCTAGTTCATTTGATTACTTTCTCTTAATAGGTAAACGTGCAGAAAAAATCAGTAGAAGTGTAGAAGAGCTAGATAGCTAATTAGTCAACTTTGTTTTCTATACACATGCACATATGTAGTAAAAATAAGAATCCTCTTCCATAATACAACCACGCTTAATGTACGTTTAAGCATTTATTTCTAAAACATGGTAATAAAGTCAAATTTGGAAGTTATTCTGAAGCTCAATATATGATTCAGTAAAATGGTCTTCTAAATTTCCATACGGAAATCTTTCTTCATACTTTATAGGACGTTCCAGTATTGGGAGAAATAACATACAACGAGACTACATACTTCACCCATAAGCAAATAGATATGTGCCAGAGAGTAGACATGAATTTCAGTTGTAATGTAGAGGAAAGACATAAATAAAAAGTATGATTTTTACCTGTAGCCATATATACAATATATACAGACAGACGCATCCATCCATCCATTTGTCTGTTTGTCTGTCTGTTTGCCTGTCTCTATCTATCTATCTATCTATCTATCTATCTATCTATCTATCTATCTATCTATCTATCTCTATATCTATCTACACACACATCCATACACACAAACGCACAAGCACACACACACACACGTATAT
>NC_068981.1:187795214-187797605 GCF_001194135.2 Octopus bimaculoides
TTAACTGTTCTATGAATGTGTCACAACCCGAGGTTGAATGTGACTCGGAGTTAACGGTGTGAAATTTTCATCGCAACTCTATTGGGGTCGTTCGACTAAAAGTCTCTTCAAGGCGGTGCTCCAACATGGGCGCAGACTAATGATGCGCAAAAACGTAAGAGATCAATGATATACATACATATATATACATACATTTCCAGATTACAAGTTCTGGTTTATACCTGTAATTATTGGAGGGCTGGGATATGTAACACACTGCTTAAATACAAATCTTGAGAAATTAGGCTTCTCAAAACCAGAATGGAGAAAGCTAATTCGAAGACTACAGATCCAATCCATCACCGGAACTGTAAAAATCTGTAAAACTTTCAAGAAGTTTATCATTAAATATATATGAGCATGTTTAGATATGCAACTGTATGCATGAGAATACATACATAAAACATACACATCTGCAAATGCATACATATATACATACATACATACATACATACATACATACATACATACATACATACATACAAACAAACAAAAATACTCTCTTGTTGAAATTCCAATGATGGAGCCTTGGATTTAGGTTAGAAACCGGTTCTTTTTCTATTGACAAGGAATCTTGAAATAAACTGAATAATGACATAAACACATACATACACAAACACACATTCACACACGCACACATATACACACACACGTATATATATGTACATATATATTGAAAGAAAATAAGTGGAGAAAGATGGATGTATGAATAATTTTTTTGTATGATAAACAGATGTTGAAACTTTTTAAAAACTCAATACAAATAAGTTCGAAAATTACAATTTGTAATCTTCCCAACGAGAGATATTCCGCAACAGTACTCTAGAGTAAAGATTATTTGCCAACATAACATGGCAATCCTGGTTTAGGACGACTGTTGCCTCAAATGTTTGGGGATGGGACAGGCCGATTATATCGACACTAGTGTTTTACTAGTACTTCATTTGTCGATCCAGAAAGGATAATAGGGAAAGTCGAGCTCAGTGGAATAGCTAATAATAATAATGATTTCATTTATTTGCCACAAGGGTGAAGGATGAAGAGGACAATACAGAGACAGACATAAAGTGAGGAGGTTTACATATAATAATGAAATGATAAATATAAAGTAAGTATACACGGTTACCCTGTAAAAGAAAGGATATATGCATAGCATACAAAGGTAAAAAAAAACAAAAAAAAACACGGCGAGTAGGATGCTAGGGATGTGACCCTCCTGATACAGGAAGTCCTCTAGGAATAACCGAGAAACCCCACTGCCCGAGACTTCCCTGAAACGCTAGGAACAGGTTCCCTCTCCAAATCCTTCTCTCCGACTCCCAGGTCTACACTTACAGAAGTACCATTCACTCGTGCCATTTTCTCAACTTTCATCCACCTTCCAGTAAACTCAATCGAAGACAACACTTCCCTCTCTACTCTCAATAATAATAATAATAATAATAATAATAATAATAATGATAATAACTATCATAGTAGGTGACTTAGACTATCATAGTAGGTGCCTTAGGTATAATAAAAAAATATTCAGACAAATACATAACAAAAACACCAGGACTTACAAATATATATAACATACAAAAAATTGCACTACTGGGTACTGTACACATTCTACGCAAAACACTTTCAATACAGTAAACATAAGAGCACCACAGCAAACCACAGCACATACCCAAGGCGCACAGAGCTGCGCTCGGTAGTGAAGTGAAAGCACGTTATAAAAATAAAACTACTGAACAATAATAATAATAATAATAATAATACCAGTAATACAATTAATACTATCAATAATCCATTCTTATAGCGGTACAATGCCTGATATTTTCAGGAACTCGGTAAGATATATTAGATCGACCCCGAGTGGTTGAGTGGTACTTATTTTATCAACGCTGAAGGATGAAAAGCAAGGTTGACCTCGGCGGAATCCGAACTCAGAACCTAAGGATAGGTGACATGCTGCCGTGGCGATTCTGCCAGCTCATTACTTAATCAAAATAACGAAATCAACAACAACAATATCAACAACGAAACAGGAGGAGGAGGAGAAGAAGAAAAACACGAGAAAGAAGAAAAAGAATGCAGTATCAATTTGACAATGATCTACTCTTTCGATCTCCTATACATCCATTCGACGAGATTCCATGCAGTTTCCGTTTTGTGTAAGTGTTTCACTCATAAATTACAGGTCAACTCGGGGCTACAGATGATGAAATTATATCTCGCAATAGTATCGAACACCGGACCACACGGCTTCGAAGCCACCTTCTTAACTATTCGGTCATTCTGCGCCTTCACACACAAAAACACACACACACACACACACACACACACACACACACACACACACACACA
>NC_068981.1:187798845-187799125 GCF_001194135.2 Octopus bimaculoides
GTATTATGTATACATGATTGCATGTATATATATTATATATATATATATATTCAGTTGTGTCTGGGGAGATTCATTCTGTTTTAGTGCCTTACAATTTAACACAATCACCGGTAAAATTTCCAATCATTTACTTACTTATTTTTCGAAAATTTTCGTTGCGTCTTGCAGCCTCTTCAATTTTTGTTGACTCTGTCCGTTATTCAAGCTCCGTTCTTTTTGTTTGTTTTTGTGTGTGGGTCAGTGTGTGCGCGCATACATATGTATGTATGTATGTATGTAT
>NC_068981.1:187799135-187799894 GCF_001194135.2 Octopus bimaculoides
CACACACACACGAATGAACATTTTCATTGAAATGATATTCATCCATCTGGAGATTGCTCTCTATGGCATGAAACGTAATGTTGAACGAGGTGAGTGCAATTGAAAATTCTAAGCAGTGAACTTCTATCTGACCTCTTCCTTGGCAATTGGTTATTAAACTCTTCCAACCGAACGTAATAGACTGGTCAGGCTAGTATATTGTTTATGCATCACTGACGAGTGTGCGCTTTCAGAAAACCTCGTATTTCATGCTCCAAGAACAAAAGTTTACATCAATATTTTATGCGTATAATTTTTGTACATATATATATCTAATAAATATAGCTTACATGTGTATCGAGATGTACATGGAAATAGTACTTGCCGAAAGATCGAGATAAAAATGAATAGACACAAGGACGAGTAAACGTTTTCGAGTTTGTGACACTACAAAGTGTATAGTCGTATGCATATTTGTTAAGAGGTTCATTTTCCCATACGTATTACATACAGGATCGAGAAGAGTATATTATCTCTTTTATCTCTTTTATCTCTTTTACTTGTTTCAGTCATTTGACTGTGGCCATGCTGCAGCACCGCCTTTTAGTCGAACAAATCGACCCCAGGACTTATTCTTTGTAGACCTTATTCTTTGCCGAACCGCTAAGTTACAGGGACGTAAATACACCAGCATCAGTTGTCAAGCGATGTTGGGGGACACACAAACATATACACACACACATGGATATATATATATATATATATATATATATATATATA
>NC_068981.1:187800756-187801395 GCF_001194135.2 Octopus bimaculoides
TACATATATATACACACACACATACATCTACATACCCGCCCACTAACCATTCTACCTGTATATAAATGTAAACTGTTGGTATGGGGGGTAAGATTACATACTACGTATATTTCCTATTTAGTACTGGGGATGTTTCATTTATAAGGACGTACTCCTGTGTTTGTCTGAGTGTTGGGTCCTTTGGGTGCTTGGATAAAATGCAGATGTGAAGTTGACCTAGGTTGCCTCCATGTTGGTTCTTGTTATGTTAGTAGTCCTCCATACTCTATCAAACTTTTATCTAAGTAACCGAAGGACCCAACACTCAGACAAATACAAGAGTACGTCACATAAATTAAACATCCCCAGTACTAAATAGGAAATATACGTAATAAATAATCATACCCCTACCCCCAATTTATATTTATATACAGGTAAATGGTTAGTGGGCTGTTATGCAGGTGTATTTGCGTGTCTGTATGTGTAAATGCACATGTATGTAGGCATATGGATATGAAAGTAAACAGATAGATATACAGAGGGATAGGTACATAGGTTATATGAACAGACAAGCACACATACACAAAGGAAGACTGAAAATCATGATCATATATATGTATGTATGCTTGTATATACACACAAGCATATATACGTACACAC
>NC_068981.1:187801810-187814619 GCF_001194135.2 Octopus bimaculoides
TATATATATATATATATATATATATATATATATATATATATGTGTGTGTATGTGTATGTGTGTATATATATATATATATATATATGTATGTATGTATGTATGCTTGTGTGTATAATTTTATTCTGACTTTCTATAATAAATACATAGATATATCGATGCAGAAGGCAGCTATAATTTGGTTCAATTTTCTCATACTGAAGCAAATACCATTTAAATGAACTGGCATTTCTTTGGACTTATAAAGTCATTAAATTTGCATATTCTTTAAAACAAGTTAAGATCATTCGTATATGGTGCCTATTGTAGCATACATCTAGAAACCAGAATAGTATTTTGACATATCACTTCGCTTTCACATCCTTCAGCGATGACCTTCATAATATTTTGAAACGTTACTGCTGATATATAGCTGAACGTTATAGAATTAATTAATATTTATATGCAATCCAATATCGTATTGATTGCAATTTACTTGATTTCTCATCCAAATCTACGTGAAATTTTGTTTTCACTAGATGAAATTTTGCATAAATGAGGAATCCAATAATTTTTGTAATGTGTCCCCCAGTCCTAGATTAATTCAACTCCCATGACTTTGGTATTTGCTCAGCATCAATACATAATCATCTCATATTATCACTGCTTATCAGGTTTTAATGAAATTGCAACAGAAACAACTCATGCAGATGAATAGACAAGTTCGAGATAGCTTCAGTAACAATACAATGAATAAGGAAACCCCACACCATCAATATTCCCAATAAATCTGAAATTTAATCTTTTATCATCTCCTTCCTCACTCAGTGAATATTGTAGGAGTTTGTGTATTTTGTAAATATATTGAGCAACGAAAAGAGAGAACTAAGATATCTCATGTACATAATTAGAAAAGTGGTTAATCGAAACTTTTATAGAAACTAAAATAAGTGGGAAAATAGGAAGAGCAAAACTGACAATTAAGTTGAATAAAATCACGAATTGGACGGACTTAAAACAGGACGAATACATATGAACACAGCACAAGATATGGTGATCCATGGTGTGCTGAGAGAAGATACCTGACTATGATGATGATGGTGATGACGACAGCAATGACGACAAGGACGACGACGACGACGACGACAACGATGACGATTATGAGGGATTGCACTTGACAATTTTCATCTCTCATTAGAATTTTCATATTTTGCCAAGCCAAACTTTCCGAGCCTTCCTCTTTGCTCGGACAATATCCTTAACTACCTGCTTTTCTTCACAGCATTATGCGGCCGAAAAATAAATTATTAAACAAGGCCGTCTCTCCTCCATTTCGACGTCCTCAGTTTGTTCAGAAATTTATTCTGAATTTGGATGCAATAAAATCGGCATATTCATTTCTAATCCCATAATCCGTAAAACACACTTGGCCTAGAGTTTTGCGAGCTCTCCCTGTTGTAGATTATGTCAGGTTGCAAACAACTTGGCAATGATCAATTGGCAGCTCAGCTTCTCTCTTTGCACAAACGATCAGCACAGAATCAAAGTGGTCCGAGACAATAACAAAATCTGTCAGCAACCTGTATCACTAAGTAACCCAGTACCCTGTATATCTATGAATATTCCTGATTTTTGTGCTCGGGTAATTGACACTAAGTCGAAATCTTTCAACGTGGGTCTTAACTCTGACCGATATGCGTATTGCCAACTCTTATTTTCATAAATTTTATGAATTGGATTGATAAATACAGTCGTTATGTAAGTGGTTGTACAATAAGTGGGTGTATAATCGGTCGATTGTTATATGCAGACAACATGGAGCAGCTTGGTTCATCAGAAGGTGGTCTCTAGGATACACTGAATAGAATCGCTACTGGGTGTTGCAAGGCATTATGAGAATAAGTGTTGTCAACACTTATTCTCAGAGTACTTTGCATGTTTGTAAGACATCACTGGAACAAGTGGAGAAGTTTAAGTATTTCTGGGCCATATTCACAAGTAATAGGAAGCAAGGGGCTGAACTGGACGTTAGAATTGCAGGGGAAGACACAGTAAAGCGCTAACTTCAGTATTCAATCCTCAGAAGAAGAAAGGTTGTTAAAAAAAAAAAAAGCTGAACTCATCACGTTCACGTCGGTTTTTGTGCCTTTCCTCACTTATAGTCATGGACGTTGGTTAATGACCGAAATAGCTTCAGTTGGCCACGCTTGTGAGTCCCGCAAGAAAGTGTAATGAGCTCCCCCCCCCGCCCCACAACTCTCCCAGAAATAGTGGACGATGAAAGCGGATGAATGGAAATTTTATTAATTTGTGATATTTGTCATTAATTATTTTACCTTACGAGGCATTTTATTGTGCAATGTGTTCCGCCTTTTCCCAAATCGTAGTGTGTGTGTGGCTGGACGGACAGTTAATTGTTACTCTAAAATATTTTGCTTAGTTTGCTGCGCAGTTTAAAGCCAGCATACTCTATTTGTGGCCATTATCAAAGTCTACTTCATTGCAAGAATTTTGGCCAGGTTATCTAAGTGATGATACCACCCTTCTCTCTTTCCACAAGTGTTGAGGTCATTGAAAGGTAGTACAACCAGTTCTTTCCTCATTAAGGCACTAAAATACAGTTCCTTAGGTCTAGCTTAAAATTTCTTATTGACCGACAGACATATACATATATGTAAAATGATTGAATTTTCATAGTGTATCAAGTACTTTTCGAATGTAGGAGAGAGAATGCTGTGGATTAGATCTACTCCCATAATTGTTTGGTAGTTAATTTTTCCTACCATGGAAGATTAAACAATAATATAGACACTTGTGAGATTTGAACTCAGGAAGTAACATCTCTTTCCAGACGCTTTACTGTTTCTGCTTCTCTACCACCCTCATGATCATCATATTCTGGGATGCGCTACGGATTTTATTGATAGGGAGTTATCTCCCTTGCCAGATACTGTTAACAGCGCATGACAGAACGTGGGGGAGGATATAAATGGTGGTCTTCTGTAATACATGGGATGGAGTTTCTGCTGTGGGGTCCCCTGTGGTATAGCTGAACTCAGACATTGATAAAAGCGTTTATTGTGGCACCCCTTCGTCTACGGACAATATTACCCGAATAACAGTCTAGTGCTGTGTTCCTAAACTTTTACGGGCTGCCACCCTCTTGACACCCAGGACACATTCCTACCGCCTCCACCCCAACTAACCATCACAAGCTTAGACCTCTTTCTGAAGCAAATTCAAAGCAACTGTATTTCACAAATAAAACTTAACCTAATGAACCCATTATTTTGTTGTTTTTGACATCAATCGCTACCATATTATCGCCCCACTTTTTACATGAATCACTCCCCTATTATCACCTTACTTTTTTTCAACACCCCCTTGGAATTTTCCCCCGCTCCGAGGGGAGAATACCGCCCACTTTGGGAACTACTAGACCCTAATAGGTCAATACTCGTTGACGTTAATCCACTCCTACCAGCTAAGGAAGACATTACAGCAGTCAAATATTTGATGGCATCTAACCAAATATTTTCCGTATTTACTACAAACTTACAGGTTTTAAACAAATAACTTTGATCAACGAAAGATTGTGTGAAACGTATCTGTTGCCTGAAAGCTTTCATTTATCAATTCGCCTAACATGGCAACTACCAGGCACCTTGCATCTGATAAAATAGTGCAATAAAATTGGTAAGTTTACTGATTGAAGAATCCAATCAATATTCCGACAAATTTTGCCAAATTGTGAGGTATTATTTTTCGCGAGATATAAAAGTGTTGATGTTTATCGGAATAAAGTATGTTTTGAATCATGGGAATGTACCGATAATATTTCTTAAGCATACGGCTACAATAAGCTCAATATCTCAGTATGATATCGATATTCTATATTTATTTGAAAGCTTATCAATTTCATATTCTTTTCCAGATTTTTTCCGTTTACTGAAAGATATTCTTCATCTATCTTCGGAGTAAAATTGCAGATATTTTACGACTTAGTTTGATTGTGAGTATAATATATAATCATAATTACAATTTACCCATGTTTTTCTTCTTCTATGAATTATTATTTATGAGGCAGTTGAAATGATAGAATGCATTACAATGTTTATTTGTGTCTTTCCGGGTTTCGTGTGGAAATATAATTAGATTCGACTATTATCACACTGGTAGTGATAAATGATCCGCCCAAGTTTGTTCGGATCGACTCGGTTATAATGTGTTGGATTTGGCCAAAAACAGAAACATCAAACTGAAATTGGCATTTAATGTGAAATGTTATTCCTGCTACGGATCCTCTGGCATTTATAAGTTTACTCATTCTTTTATTTTCCTTGCTGGGTTAGATGATTTGAGAAAAAGCACAACGAATGTGCAAGATTGCATAAAAGTATGGGAAGATGTGAAAAAGACATGAAGCAATATTAATAATATTATTAATAATAATAGCAATACCTCATGCTCTTATGCAATACCAGGCAGTGGCTCTTATGGCTTCGCATCTTAGCTGATTGGAAGTGATATCATGTACATGTTTTTTTATGGTATAAAAGATGGACTACAGCAAATATTCTGCTCGATACCACAGATTGGCTTGTCAGTTGTTTAACCATAACCAGTTGAGCATGTCACTTAGTGGCTGACGATATGTGCATCTCTGATCACGAGCAGAAGTAGTGGGGAAGCATCATAACCATGTGTCGAGAGGAATTCTTTGGGGTTTGAATAATCTATCTCTGGAAACATGGGTGTTTTGTTCAACATCCTTAAATAACCATTATTCAGGAAGCTTTTGAGAGGGATGGGCTACTCGGCCTTTAAAAAAAAATTCTAACTGGGTCCCACCTGCAAGGTCATATGCTGTTTATTTTGATATAGGTCACCATGTGGCGCACATATGGTTGTGATGCATGTAACCTTATCAGACGGGTAGTCGTGATGGGTATATACCGGGCTTCATATATTAGTACCCCAGTGTCACTTTGATGACATACTGCCTTCTCAATCAATAATAATAATAATAATAATAATCAATAATGATAATAATAATAATAATAATAATAATAATAATAATAATAATAATAATAATACTAATGATAATAATGATTTCATTTATTTGCCGCCAGATCGAAGGATGAGGGGGACAATACAAGGACAGACATGGTGTACGGGAGTTTACATATAATCAAATGATAAAATAATTATTTAAAAAATGTAAATATGCACGGTATACAATGAAAAGGAAGGGACATATACATATTATACAAAAGTTAAAAAAGGTGCGGGAGAGTGTGATAGAGATATAGCCCTCCTGATACAGGTTGACTTCTAAGGATAACCGAGGAACCCCACTGTCTGAAATTTCTCTGAACACCAGGAGCAAGTGCCCTCTCCAATTCCTTCTTTCCGACTCACAAGTCTACACTTAGAGAAGTACTATCCACTTTTGGTATTATCGCAACTTTCATTGACCTTTCAATAAATTCACTCAAGTGCAACACTTCCCTCTTCACTTCTAAAGATATGCGGCCCATATGACACCAGGGTAGTATTCAAAAGTAATACAACACTTCGCAAATATCTCCTTCGAGTAAAACCACCAATAGAAGAGAATATGACTAAGAACTGCGTGTACTCCATCCCATGCAGCTTTGGTAGGTTATACAAAGGCAAAACATGTCTCCCCCTCAAAATAAGGGTAGTGGAACATTGAAAAGCTGTGACATGAGGAGATATTGATAAATCGGGTATAGCTGATCATGTATGGAAAAATGAAGACCACCTCCTCCTGTGGGATGAAGTTAAAATAATAGACAGAGAACACCACTGGAAAATACGGAAACTAAAAGAAGCAGCACATATGCTAGGACACAACAACATCCTAAGCAGAGCGAGTATAGATATGAATAGCATATGGGAACCAGTATTTTAGGAAGTATAGGAGAATAATAGATTTATAAGCCCTACGGGTATATGGCGTAGTGGTTAAGAGCGCGGGATACTAACCGCAAGATTCCGAGTTCGATTCCAGGCAGTGACCTGAATAATAATAATAATGATAATAACAGCATCGAAAAATACCTTAGGAATGAGAACCCAGGTTCGAAATTTCCCCAAGACACCTGATGAAGGCTGGAGGGTATATCAGCAGAAACGTTGTGTTAACAACAAACAAGATGAGGACAAATATCCGTCAATTGTAAATAATGTACATAATTCCTCATCTCTTAAATATAAAACTGTATGAGACTAGAAAAGCTGAATATATGAATGACAGAAGGAGATTATATAAATGTTAAGAGAAAATCTATAGTTTAATTCATTTACTATTCTGGAACAGACTAAAACCATTGAATAAGAAAGAATCTCTTCAAAATGTCATCAGAACTCACTCGGAAAAAAAGTCTGGAAATATTTCTACTCTATCTTCATTAATAAATTACTGGTGCGTTACAAGTACAGAATATAGAATATTTTTTTTATATCAGAGTATATTCTTAATATATATAGATTTGGAGCTAACATTTCATAGGCAGATGTGGCATCTTGTATCTATATACACTGTCTTAATGAACAGAAAAAAGAGAGGACGGCCGGACTGGTTTCAATCCTGTGATGGGATCTCACCAATAATTCAATACCTGTCTATGGAAACACAGGTCAGAATTTTATTATTTAATTCTGCCAAGAATGCATAAGAAACTTCAAAAAAATGTTAGTTGGTTTTCTTTAACGTCTTAATAGTAACGGTAGTAATAACCTTTATCTCCAAAGAAAATTTAAGAAGGTATTCAGTCTTTGATTAAACCCTAACACACGGTTGATCGAAACTACTCCGGCTGATACCTATGTTTCGGTTGAAGATAATATAGCGACATCTGTGCTTAAACTCTTGCCTAAAACTCTACATTAAATATTATAAGTATAATGCATTGTATGATTTGTAGAACACATACCGAGTTTTTAATTTCAGAGAGAAAGTGTTATATTTTCCTTGAATGGTAGTTTTCGATCCTTCATATAGATAAACCTAATTTCAAATAAATAATTCTGTTTTACCGAAGTACCGTAAATCCTCGAGTATAATCCGCATTTTTTTCCCAAAAATTAAAGGTCAAAATCCCTAGTGCGTACTATATAAGAGGTTAATAATGAAAAATATCTTCTAAGCAATGTCCGAGTCTCTATTTGCTGTCCGGCAATGTTTATTCAGATGAATTTTGTGATGTCGGGCTTGTAACTGATAGTGATGAATATGTAAAGGAAATTTACTTAATGTTTATTTTTCAGTTATTTCTTTATTTTCTGTAAAGTGCACAATAAAGCTACACGTTTGCATAATGTTATATATACAATAATAATAAAGGACGTTACTGTATATATGTTTACAAACCAAGGACGTTATATAGACCTCCTTGACTCAAGTTAAAGAAAGGGTGTGTATTATGCACAAGGTTTAAGTTTTTCAGAGGTACAGCCCCCTAAAAATCCCCTGCGTATTATACTCAAGGGCGGACTATACTCGAGGATTTAGGGTATTTAATTAAATTAATATTCTTTCAGATGTCATAGCCATGCATGATGATACTTCTATTCGTCTGTACTATGTGGGGGGGGGGGAATCAGCAGTTTTTATGAATTACTCCAATTAACACGACACCATTTCAGCACATCTCGCCATTAAAGAATTATTGCTCGTACACCAAACACTCGGCTTTTTGCTTTTCTTAAATGCATTAAAGGATATAGAAATACTAGTCAAATATGTTAATTCGGGTTTGTTTCTGTATCAATAGCGTATATATATATTTTGGGAAAATGTCTTTTAAGGCAGAATCTATGATTATATCTAAATAACTGTTTTAACCAGAAAATCTTTCTCCAAATAATTTTTAAAATTAAAGAAAATCTATACTAGAAATTATATATTTATTAGCAATAACCAATTATACTTCGTTGAATTAAGGTGATACAATCATTAGCACGCCGGCACACTGTTTAACATTTCATTAATCTTTACATTCCAAGTCCAAAACCCACCGAGTTCTATTTTGCTTTTCACCATTTCGGGGTAGATAAAATATCTACCAGTTGAACACTGGAGGTCGATATGATTGACATATCTACTCTTCCGAAATTGCTGGCCTTGTATCAAAATTTGAAACTAATATTTCTTGGAATTCATTTGTTTCTTGTCAAGTATTTTGTGTGTTTGTGTGTATGGTTTGGGGTGGTGGTGTTATTCCTGAAGGAAGAATCGAAAGCAGATTAGTAAATCAATAGGAATTAGCGTGTGCTGCTATTTTCATTTAAAAGATCCGTGTACAACGGAGAAGGAAAGCTGTTTTTAAAAGAAAGATGCATTGACAAAACATTATGTGTACTGGAATGGAAAACGTGCAAGAATGTTTAATTTGACGAAATCAAGTTCAGGAAAATGTAATTCAAAGAAAGACAATTCAACTCCTCCTTATCGTTTGTTAGAAGCTCGTGATGCTTGGTTTGATAATGAAGTAGATGTTACTCTTAGATAGAATTTCTTTGTTTTAATGTCTAAAATCTGTTCACCTTAGCAACATAAACGTTCGACATGATGTTGGAACGTAAAAGAATCTTCGAAAATATCAGTATCCACTTGGGTATAAAGAAAAAGTTCAATTAAAAATCATTAAAGCCAATTCGCAATTCATTTAGAAATATTTAGCGTCTCAAAGACATTCAGCTTTTGTGTCAATAAACTTTTAGAAATTGTGGCCATTGTACTCTGGAATATGCGTGAGAAATAAAAAGTGAAAATATTTGAGTTGTCTTTTCGAATATTACAATTGTAGAATATATTGTAAATCTTTATTAATGACAATTGATTATCATGAAAATTAAGTGAAATATAAAATATATTATTAGTGTCATGTAACAGAGAAATAACTATAAATTAAGAAATGTAAACAGAAAATGTTGATTATACATAACCTGCGAAAATTGCTTCTCTTAATGGAAACTAGAATAATTAAGGTTGCTGATTTTTCGAGTCACGCAATACCTTCATATTTTTGAATAGCTTTGTATATAACGTTTAATCGTAGAAATTACGAAATGTTTGAGAAATATTTCCATTTGCCGAAAGATTTACCAAATAGAAGACATTTTATATAT
This sequence comes from Octopus bimaculoides, assembly GCF_001194135.2. Taxonomy (NCBI): domain Eukaryota; kingdom Metazoa; phylum Mollusca; class Cephalopoda; order Octopoda; family Octopodidae; genus Octopus; species Octopus bimaculoides. The sequence continues at coordinate 187,810,946 of NC_068981.1, forward strand.
ATAAACATATTTATATATAACTTTGTATATATATGAATATTCGACAGAGAACGTACAACGTATCGTGAATTTTTATGCTCTTTAAAATATTACTGCAACTTAGGTTACGTAAGTGTATTTATACATATCTTCACACACACGCACACACATATCAAATTAAAAAGGGTGGCTTATCAGTAATTAGAACCTAAAGCCAAAATGAATAGAGGTCACAAGACTGACAGAGGGTACTGAGTAGCACTGCTTTTGCTAAAGATAAGAGTTAAACTAACACAAAGCCACAAACACAGGAGTAGCTATGTGGTAAGAAGCCTGCTTCCTAACTACATGGCTTCGACTTCAGTCCCACTGCGTGGCACGTCCTCTATCTATCTATCTATCTATCTATCTATCTATCTATCTATCTATCTATCTATCTAGAGAGAGAGAGAGAGAGAGAGAGAGAGAGATGTATTGTGTGTCTGTGTTTGTTCTCCCACCATCGCTTGACAACCGATTTTGGAGTGTTTACGTCCTCGTAACTTAGCGGTTACGAAAGAATAAGTACTAGGCTTAGAAAGAGTAAGTCCTGAGGTTGATTTGTTCGAATAAATGGCCGCAGTCAAATGACTGAAACAAGTGAAAGAATGAAAGAATAAAAGAATACGTGAATGTACCTTCTAGCAAAGTGGAAACGTTTGTGGATTCATGGTTTGTGGAGACTACTTACTTTGATATTGTTTTTTTTTTCTCCATAGATAATCTTATTAAACACAGATAACACTTAGATATTGATATCTAGTTTTAGGAGGTTATGTGTTATACATTTACAGGGTGGCCCAAAAGTAGGTTTACAACTATTCAACTATCTCTTTCATATTCATATATTAACGGTTTAGACCGTAATTATGTAAAAATATGAAAGCATTATCCTATGCGAATTTAGTTAATTTTGTCAAGCTGCCTTTACAGTTTGTAAGGCAGGAATTTAAATGTAATAAAATCTTTTAAACGAAATTCAAATGCTTATGTGATAACTGTAAACCTACTTCTGGCCACCCTGTACATACATAAATACACACACGTTTGTATATTTGTATTTGCGTGCAATCTTGAATATCCGTGAACAAACATTGACTACCATAAGAACTGGCATGAGCTTTTTAAACTTAGGTTAAATTTACTACGACCCAGTGATGTTTATTCTCCCTTTAAGCAGTGTCAATGAATGGCGAATATACCTTTATTTTATTTTGCAATAATTTTCAATGAATAATTGATATCATATTTGACATCCTTATTGTCGGGCCAGGTTCATTGGAAGATTATAAAAGTCAGGAAAGTATCAAACGTCATTAGTCGTAATAAAACTATCATTGGGAAATCTGTAAATGTACATGTTTATATTAGTAGCTGGTGATACAAGGGGTGTTCATTAAAGATTTCCTCTGACCAACTTCCGCCTAGTGCAGGAAACGGAAGTTGTGCAGGTACAATCATACATGTCTCTTCATGACACATTGTAAATTTCAGCTGTCCACTAGTATTCGTTTGTCTTTTACGGATGCTGAAGTGGACTAAGGTGTTGTAATGGAGGCAGTTGAATGCAGATCAGTGATCAGGTTCTTATACTTGAAAGGTCGTAAAACAAAAGAGACTTTCTATGAGATAAAAGAAGTTATTATCATACAACGTAGTCAGGCACTGGCATCGCCAGTGCATTTGTTGTCGGGCATCAGTGGAAACCGCTCCTATTCCTGGACGACCACATTCCGTCATTGCTGACGACACCATCCATAAAGTAGAAGCCGCCATTTTGGCGGATCACCGCATAACTATTCAACAACTAGCCCAAGAAGTGAAGATAAGTGTGAAGTAGCAAAAGTACCCAATAAAGATAAAAATGAAAGATTCCCCCGAGAGCTTTGTATATTTCGAGAAGCAGTACGATCCCTGTTCTGAATATGTGTACCTTAACCAATTGCCGGTACTGTAAATTATATGTGATACACATGAGATATTTCCCTGGCGTCTATGCATCATATATGCTAACGACACCCAATTTTTTTAACCGCGAGAGTAAAATGGGGCTTATGAAAGGAAAGCTATGTTACTCAGAATATATGAAACAGGCTAAGTCTGAAAACAGGGCAGTAACGTTTAGAAAAAAGAAATATTATGAAAATGATTTTGACAGGTAAAGAGATAAGGAACATCGTTACTCTTAGGTCATATTTTTTGAATAGCGTTGTATAAAACGCTTAATCTTACAGATTACAAATTTTTTCAGAAATATTTCCATTTGCCGAAAGATTTACCAAATAGAAAGCATTTCATATATATATATATATATAAACATCTTTTTATATAAAATTTGTGTGAGATGTGTGTGTTTGTATGGGGATGAGCGTGTTTGTGTACTTGTGTGTGTATATATTTCTGTTTCTGTATGCGTGCGTAAGTAATTGTGTACTCGTAGACATTGTATTCATATTGTGGAACATATATTCCAATGCGCAGAGACTTTAAAACGAGTTGAGTGAATTTGTTTCTAAAACGAGTAATACGGCGGTAGGTATTTCGAGGATGATAAGTACATTCAGAAAATATGTCAGCCTGACATATCAAGGATGATAAACTTCTGATAAAAATTCAACATAAAGTATGGTGTAATTGATTCAAAAAAGCAATGTAAAACGTCTAGTTGATCATTTTTGAAATTTCGTAACCTCAGAGATGATATATGCCTTTAAGTTTGGAAATGAAGAGAATAAATGTTTCGTGTGTGCTTTTTTACCACTTTCTATGATAAACTTTGACTGATTTGTTTATCAGCAAACTCGTGGATTTTGATTCTCGCTTCTGAAAATAGAATTCTTTTACTAAAAACGCCATTTAAATCTACTACATCTGAATATTAATTAATGTCAGATAATTGCTGTCATATATTTCCCGTTTAGCGTTTATGTGTTTTATATTATATCAATTATTTAGCAATAAATCTCATTTGTGAGGTAACTGCATTTAATTTATCGCAATATAATAGCTATATTAAACGGCAGTTAAAACCTCTTTTAACTTTTCTTATCCAAAAACTCACTGCATTGCTTTTGCTATAACAAATTTCATCTCCGTTTAAAGTATTTAGAGTTCATGCGAATTTTGCATTTTAAGCACAAATATGATGATTGTATCCAGTATCGATTCTCAAATGCTATAATTCAAATTTTTTTCCCGCCAGCGTCCTGTAAAAAATTATCTGCACGTCTGCATGTGTATGTGTGCATGTGTGTGTATGTGTATGTTTGTGTGTATGCGTGCGTGTATATGTGTGCGTGTGTATGCGTGAGTGTGTATGCGTGCGTGCACATACGCATGTGTGTGTGTATATGTATGGGTATGTGTGTGTGTATGTATGGGTATGTGTGTATGGGTATGTGTGCATGGGTATGTGTGTATATGCATATATGTATGTATGAGTATACATGTATATGTATGCATGTATGTATGCTTGTGTAAGTGTGCATGGGCATGAGGCATGTGCGTGCGTGCATGTGCTGGAAAGCGTGCGTGTATGTGTATGCTGATATGTGTATGCTGATATGTGTACGCGTACATGTACATGTATATATATGTATGTATGTATATGTACATATATATGTATATATATGTATGTATATATATATATATATATA
>NC_068981.1:187814629-187824562 GCF_001194135.2 Octopus bimaculoides
GTATATATGTGTATATATATGTATGTATATATGTATATATATATGTATGTTTATATATGTATATGTAAATATATGTATGTATATGTAAATAGATGTATATATATCTATATATGTATATATATGTATACATATGTATATATATATATATGTATATATATGTACATGTATTTACATACCTACATCTACATGTATATATATATAGATGCATATCTGGGTACAGGACGTCACAAAAAACGTGGATAAAATAAAAAAGAGAACATAGACAGAGTACAGAAAACACACAGGCCACATGGAGAACATTTCCTTCGTCAACTGCCACCATTCTAAAACTAAGCGTTTCGAAGAATTAGGGCAGGACGCATTGTTAGAATGGCTCTTCCCGCGGAAACAAATTAAATTTGTAATGTGGTGGAATATCGTGGCGAACAGAAAACATGACAGGAAAATGAAACAGTGAAAATAAACAAGAAAGGCTAGTAGGGCCAGACGTGAAAAAATAGATGTGAAAACTGAACGCTGTGATGAGACGAACTGGAAGGAAGAGAGAAGTTGTTCGTGCTGGATTGGCAGTGACCAAGATAAGAAACGAGGCAGAAGCCGGACACATGTGACCGGCGAGGGATAAGGAGAAAGAGTGGTAGAGAGAGAAAAAAAGGGGAGGAAGTAGAATATAGGTGAACGACGAGAGACAGGGAGGAAGAGAGAGAGATATATAGAAGTGACGGGGAGAAGCCAAAAACAACAGAAGGAAGAACGAGAGGGGGAGAAAGATACAAAGATAGAGTCGCATCAGAAATATAAAGTTAAAACTTATTTGCAAAGATGACGCGTGCGTTTGCTCATGTCCGTAAAATGTCTAATCGTCCGTAAAATGCCGATTGGCATAGTGTATGCTTAAATTTATGTGCTTTGCCTACAGCTGTACTGCATTTTAGCTCTTCTTTCTAACAATACATATTTTTCGAACACCCTAGTCACATTTCGTGACAAGTATATATATATAAATAAATGCAAGAAAATCTCCATAAATTAAAAACACATAAACAATTATTACCCTTACCAAAATTAATATTCCTATGACGTACAATCACACAATGCCAATGTATGTTATAATATATACAACAAAACTATTATAAATCAAGAAAACAAGAACCCTTAAGTTTGTTCAAAATCTACGAGGATTAAAATTTCAATGAAGGATAACTTAGAACCATAAAACACATGATATGAAATGTTCACAGTCCACAAACACTTCAAACATATACTCCATGTGTTCGACACCCGAGAAGAACTTTTAATCCGGCGGAATCAACAATATGCAATTGCTCGCGTAATCTCTGAGTTTTTGTATTAGCTATATATATTTTATAAGAAATCAATATCTATGAATAAAAATAGAGCGTTTCTATAAAGAAATTTACTTTCAATCTAGGTTCATATAATCACCAAGGAGTTTTGTTTTTGTGTTTCAGAGGTCGGTAAAAATGTTTCAGTAATATGTTTGGGGCATTTTTATCAGTTATACCCCTCTTCTAAAAATATGATCTTTGTTATTTAGTCAGAAATAAATATTAACATTATCGCCGTAAGTCAAGATATAGTCCTACAACAAATCCTAACAGCGATATCATTTCTATTTTTGATACCTTTCGTATCACTTCCATTTTGACTTATAGCTTTAATTCCTCGGGTATAATCTCTAACTTCCTATTTTGTCATTTCTTAAGATAATGCCCATTGTCTCTCCCAACATCGTATGAACACGATATGTATTTACTTTTACAGGGAGGTTACAAGTGATTCGGTGTTAGATCTAAACGTTGATTCAGTTCTTTGGTATTCATATATTTCTGACTTCTCTCTTCTCTATTTTGTGTTTCTCTACTGAAGAGCATGTGGGCTTCCTGTTTCTTTCCTTTTTATTCTATTTCCCGTTATTGTATTGATTTCCCACCTAAACATATGCTGCGCAATTATTGGCGTTACATTTGCTGATTTTTGGTACTTTATTCTATCGATCTGCAAGATAAGCAAAATGGATTGTGGCAAGGTTCGAACTCGTAAGTACGATATGACAATTATCGACTCGGCCAATCGACTCGTTCCTTTATAATTACAGTCTCTTATTTTTCTCACATAAACGCGAGCCACAAACTTATAAGAAGTGTTATTGATCATATTAATTCTAGTACTTGATTGATACTGTATTTTTATCGATCCTGAGAGGATGTAAGTCCAAGTCGACCTTGGTATATTTGAAAACATTAATACAATGCTTCACGTATACGATACTGCATTAGCAATAACGATTTATTAGATAGCTACAAGGCCATGAATTTTTAGGGGAGTGTATTCAAAGAAAAGGACACTGATACACAATCGGTTCTTATTTTATTGACCCCAGGATCAGAGGCCACATTATCTCAACGATACATAAATAAAACAAATCGTTTTCTTTCCACCCTTCGACAGATACTGCAATTCACTGCAATAGTAATATTCCTTAGGCTTCAAGGCGGCGGACTCGATAGCACGCCAGGAAAACGCTTAGCGGCATTTTACCCATCTTCAGGATCTGAGTTCAAATTCCGCCGAGGTCGACTTTGCCTTCCTTTCTTTCGGGATCAATAGCGCAAGTACAGTTGAACACTGGGATCCATATAGGCAACTTACCCATTCTCCTGAACTTGCTGCCCTTGGGCCAAAATTTGAAAGTAATATTTCTTTGGCTTCATAAATTTTTAAAACACCAACATGGCTGATTCTATTAAGATTTAACACATTTTGTTTAATACAAATTCTCAAGGGGACTTGAAGTTATGTATATAAGACACTGCTGACGTTTGGTTTGATTAAAACTGCCCGATTGACGATTGAAATATAAGGGAATTGTCTATAGTGCAGGCTGGACAATATAGATTGAAATGAGCCTATGAAAATGATTGTTTCTCATTGTCTCTTAAAATTACACCCTACCGTCTTAAGAAAGAAGCACTGACATCTTGCATACTGTTGTCTTGCGTACATTACATTTGACAGAAATATGTAATACTCAACTGAAAGTGGGAATACATTAGACGACATTGCTACTTGCTGACCTTGGACTAAACAATAACAACAACAGCAGCAGCAGCAACTAGAACACCAACGACATATATAAAAATGGCGATTAATCTTCGCATATTATTATTCCAATGTTCTTCAATCTACTGACCTATAATCCGAATAATCTTTTCAAAGTAAGATTCCATCAGATTTTCATGTTATCTTTCCCCCTCATACAATTCAAAAGGTTTCTCTCTTGCTGTGAACATGTATATTTGCGACATATATCTTGCCAATATTTCTATCAAATATGTGAATTAGAGATGCGATATCTGATATTTAGCTCTCCCTCTCTTTGCCATAACTTCGATATTAAGATCAATTTCCTATAAGACCTTCATACACCTGTGCAGTATTTCCCTATTGGGCCTTGTGCTTACAAAGTTCACACTATCGTATCTCTTTTCAATAGCCTTGAATGACACACATTTCATTTTCTCACAACTAGAAAACTATTCTCAGAATAAAATGGTAATAACTGAAGCCAGACTAACTACAAATTAAAACATTGAAGCTATTATATCAAATATAATTTATAATCTTCATTGCTTCACATATTTTAAGAGTTTTAATGACTTACACAGTAAAATTTCAAGCAGCAATCGTATGGTGGTTTGTGAAATAGAAGCAAAGGAGATAAGTCTAACATGTAGATATTTCGTGTTTCAACTTTAACCCCTTACTCCTAAACCCCAACCTACAAGCCCTTATGTATAGTAGGAAGTCCATGTACTTGTCAGATATTTTACTAGAATTTTCTTCGTTGAGTTGTTTTGAGATTTTAATGTCAAATCATCGAAACTAACGTAAATATACTACTGTATTTGTGTAACATTGTTCGTTTTTTTCCGTCCTTGTTTTTGTATACATTCGCTGCTTTCTTCCAAGGAATCTAATGCTCTTAGCTTAGTTTTTCCTTGGGGCTGGACAGATTGGAACAATATCGAGAATAACCAGCCGAAATTGCAAAGATAATCTGGATCTCGACCGAAGAGAGAAAACTCCGAATGACCTGTCCGTGTTTTCTTTGTATCGTCTATCTGGATGTTTTGTCCCTTTCTTGTATCACCTAACGGTCTGGATGTTTTGCGTTCTTGTCCAATTCTGTATTATATATATATATATATATATATATATATATATATATATATATATATATATAATGTGTGTGTGTGTGTGTGTGTGTATGTGTGTGTGTATCTCTTTATATTTATATATATTGAACACAAAACCACCTAGTTGTTGAGCGAGGTTCTTAACCAGACTGCCATGCCTGCGCCTATGAGAGACACTTGACCATTGTGTCGAACCATAGGACTTAATTCGATGTATATGTAATAAAGAGTGCTGATAGTATATACTACTCTATAGCTGGACTTATTTCTCTTCATGCTTCTTGGTTTCTGGTCGTACGGCTGACTCGTTACGATGACTTGGAAAATCAATTCTAACCGACTGTAAGTTTTAATAAGCATTTTTAACAGCTGAGTCGTCTTCAGTAAAATGAAGAAAGGTAGTTTGCTCAAAGAACCCCCCCCCCTGCTAAACTTGGAATCGAACCAATGATTTTATTATAGAGAACATAATTGCTGAACTAATAGGCTGTTATCTTCGATATGTGTAATATATGTATGAACTGAAATAGTTCTACATTGATGAGGGGTAATTGAAGAGAAAGGCGATTTTATGTCAATTTGCAGCTTATGACAATTTACAAAATATATCCGGTGTAAGTTAAGTTCCTTCCCGAGTCAAAGGGCTGGTTTCCTGGTTTGCATGGCGTATGTATTCCACCCCCTGGATTGGGTACCGGTCCGTCCCAGGATTACATATTTTTACCCGCTGAGAGGACTGGAGCAACTGAAATAAAGTGTTTTGCTCAAGAACACAACGCCTCGCCCGGATCAGGAATCCAATTTAACACTCTAACCACTAAACTACGCGCCTCCACAATATATCTGGTACAGAAATGAATTTGCAACGAGGTACATCTCAGGCTTCCTTGCTATGAAAAGAGACAAGGTATATTCAGGCTATATTATCTGATTGACGGTTTGTTTGGTTACAACAAGAACAAAAAACTACAGCTTTATTTTTACGTGTTATGAAACTCAGTGGCTCGAGGATACATTTGAAATTTTCAGCATAAATAAATATTAATAATCTACGAGTAATTTAAGGTACAGAACCAAAAAGATTAATAGACATTTGTATGGTTAATGATATCACATTAAAAGAAACATTATTGAGCTTCTGGGCCCAAAACATCTATTATTTGTCAAAATATTAATAATGCTTAAATACCGAATGTTTTATATTTTATATTTTAACTTTCATAAATGAACATTTGGGAATACTATTACTACTAAGCAATCAATACATTTATGTATAGAGTAGAGCCTAAATATATATATATTTTATGTTCCGTGATCTTAACCGCTGTGTCGTTCAACGTTCATAAATCATGTTAAGTCATTCGATTTTAATGCTTTTCCGCCATCTTTCTCTCTCACACACACATACAAGTGTATGTATAATAATAATAATAATAATAATAATAACAATAATAATAATAATGCAAATAATACAAATAACATGAAATACGTAAACAAACGGGGGAAAAATGAGTGAAATACGTGAAAAACTAAAAAATAATGGAAGACAGGACAAGTAAACACATACAAAAGAACCTTCATCAGTTGTCGGCTGTCTATCTACTCCTCATTTCGAGTATTCAATGACAATATGAGTCTTCAAAGACAGCTGCTCTTATAAATTCTAAAATAAAATTTAGGATTTATGGGGGGGGGGGGTCAAAGCTGGGAACAAAAAAATGACACTAGAGACATACAAGGAAACTGAACGAAAACTAACATGGAGGGTCGTTAGACTAAAACGAGAGGAAAATAGTGAACGCTGTGAGAAACAATTTTTTGAAAAGAGAAAAGATAGAAGAGAGAGAAAACACACACACATATAATATGATACATCGATAAAACACGTACACACAAATTAAATGTGTGCATGTAATTTTGTGTCTATATCTGTGTAAACGAACACAATGTTTTAGAATATTTTACTGTGCGCATCAGCGTTCATGAATGTAAGTAATGGGCACAAGCTCAAAGAGAATGAACGAGGCAAAATAAGCGAATATTCAACCCTCATCAGATATCCCATGAAAGATTCTGTCAGTTTTGACGTTTTGAGATATAGCTGCTAAAATAGGAGTATGTTAAACCGTGGGACCAGACCAAAAAACAAAGAAACGGGTGGAATATATTGTGGAAACTTAATTACCTGAACGGAGATAAAAAGCAATGATATGTTAAAGAATTACAGAAAATTGTGATTATGGCAAGGAAAACGGAAAATATAGGTCATGCGATGAAATGAAATATATCGCAGGTATGGCTGTTTGGCAAGAAATTTGCCTCCCAGCGACATGGTTCCAGGTTCAGTACGACTGCATGGTGCCTAGGGCAAGTGTCTCCTAAAACAGCCACAGGCTGACTAATGCCTTGCGAGTGGATTCGGTAGACGGAAACTGAAAGAAGCCTGTCGTGTGTTTATATATGTATGTGTGTGTGTCTCCCATCACTGCTTGATAACTGGTGTTGATTTTTTTACGTCTCTGTAAAGCAGCGGTTTGGAAAATGAGATCAATAGAATAAGTACTAAGCTTACAAAAAGCACTGGCTTTTTATTCATACAAATTTTTATTATTTATACAAAGAGCACTGGATTTTATTCGTCCGAGTAAAATCTCTTCAAGGCATTGCCACAGCATGACTGCGGTTTAATGGCTGAAAAGAGTAAAAAAGAAAGCATAAATCTGTTTATATTATTTACATTATTTATATTTGACGGATATTTGTCCTCATCTTGTTGTTAACACAACGTTTCGGCTGATACACCCTCCAGCCTTCATCAGGTGTCTTGGGGAAATTTCGAACCTGGGTTCTCATTCTTACGGTATTTCTTTGATGTTGTTGTTGTTATTATTATTATTATTATTATTATTATTATTATTATTTTTCAGGTCACTGCTTGGAATCGAACTCGGAATCTTGGAGTTAGTAGCCCGCGCTTTTAACCACTACGCCATGTGGCGTAGTGGTTAAGAGCACGGGCTACTATCCCCAAGATTTCGAGTTCGATTCCAGGCAGTGACCTGAATAATAATAACAGCATCGAAAAATACCTTAGGAATGAGAACCCAGGTTTAAAATTTCCCCAAGACACCTGATGAAGGCTGGAGGGTATATCAGCCGAAACGTTGTGTTAACAACAAACAAGATGAGGACAAATATCCGTCAATTGTAAATAATGTACATAATTCCTCATCTCTTAAATATAGACTTGTATAAATCTGTTTATTGCATAAAATATAACATTAAATTTTATAATGTTATAATTTAAATAATAACATTATATTTTATAATGTTATAATTTAAATAATAACATTATATTTTATAATGTTATAATTTAAATAATAACATTATATTTTATAATGTTATAATTTAAATAATAACATTATATTTTATAATGTTATAATTTAAATAATAACATATTTTATAATGTTATGATTTAAATAATAACATATTTTATAATGTTATAATTTAAATAAACGAGACAAATAAACACAATACAAATATGCCACAAGTGGCAGAAAAATTAAAACAGGGTGAAATAGTTAGACGATATCTTTAAGCGGAGAGTAGAGCGATTCGTCATCTTATTTGGGGAATAGAAGGTGAAATGAGGATTTTGTAGGTAGAGCGGAATTAGAAGATGGGAAGTTGAGTACGAAAAGTCACAGAGAAGATAAGCAGTAGATTTTGTATAGTAGGACCATTTCTCCATGAAATGCCCTAACAACCGTATCTAATGGCTTGCTAATGCTACTCATGCCGTCAAAACTATCAGCTACCTTGGCGAGATAACTGACGAAGGTTAAATGCTTCTCTGTATTGTCTTCTACCTGCTTCCACCGCTTGCGCCTATTTCTTATATTCGTAATTGACACAGTGGAGGTGCAATGGCCCAGTGGTTAGGGCAGCGGATTCGTGATCATAAGATCGTGGTTTCGATTCCCAGACCGGGCGTTGTGAGTGTTTATTAAGCGAAAACACTGAAAGCTCCACGAAGCTCCGGCAGGGGTCGGTGGCAAACCCTGCTGTACTCTTTCACCACAACTTTCTCTCACTCTTTCTTTCTGTTTCTGTTGTACTTGTATTTCAAAGAGCCAGCCTTATGACGCTCTGTGTCACGTTAAATCTCCTCAAAAACTATGTTAATGGTACACGTGTCTGTGGAGTGCTCAGCTACTTGCACGTTAATTTCACGAGCAGGCTGTTCCGTTGATTGGATGAACTGGAACCCTCGCCGCCGTAACCGACGCAGTGCCGTAGTAATTGACACACGTATTTTGTTTGTTTTGTGAATAAAGTAGGATTTTGGCAATATGTAGGTTGAATAACTTTGTGCATATATGTAGATATATGCATGTATTCCCCTGCAATTAGATTCTGTGTGATCAAGTCCTATTAGTATTTTGTTGCTTATGTGTGTGTGCTAGTGTGTGTGCATATGTATATCTGCATGTGTAAATATGTGTGTGTGTGTGTGTGTGTGTGTGTGTGTGTGTGCATGATTACTTTTTTGTATTTGCCTATGGCGATACACAGAACCAAGTGTGCACATATATTCATTCAAAGAATCTCGGATGGAGAATCTTTCGAATGTCTAATAAAATTTCATTGTGTCATATATTTACAAACAACGTCAAACTCAGTCTTGTCATTTTGTTATTGGTTGGCTTGAGCTCCACGAAGAACATAAACAGATTTCATAGAAAAATACATAAATTTATACATACACATGAGGATAACTTTGGACAACTGCGTCTATATCCAGATTATAAATTTTCATTTATATATCAATAATAATTGTTACCTTTAGTTTTTTGAGTAAATGCCTATGTAACAATTTTGATAAGCTAGGGTTTCCAGAAAAACAAATCAACCGATTAACTTGCTCATTATAAATACAATATGTAAGTGGAACAGTAAAATCATGCAAGACTCTTCTTAAGTTTAACATATGATATTGTTTTTGTTATCTGAATTGCAATGACGGAAGTTTGTGTCTTTATGAGAAAGCAGCTTCTTTCTCAAAGGAAGAATCAAAATAATTTAAAACGGATGAGAACATACATACATGGGTGAATGTTCATTGGTTACATTTTATTTTAAAATACTATAGCACTATAATCAGAATAGGCGACTTATTCTAATTAAAAAAGAAGCTTGCTGAACATATTAAGTAATGCTACATAAAGTCAGTCACCTACAAGGTAAATGACAGCGCGTATTGTTGGATTAATGTCATTTCTATCAAATTGATATATCTGTTAATGACAGAAACAAGAACGTATGGAGTATTAAACATTTATTAAAGAATCAAATGACATCCAATATATATAACTTCCCGTGACAAGGATTAATTAGATGCAAACATTGTATACCTTTTCGAAAACAACACCCCTGCCTGCATTACACTTTTCAACGTATAAATAAAATACAATGCGTATTTATAGGATGTTTATTTTTTTACCTGTTTTAGTCACGGGACAGTCGCCAGGATGGGGCATGGTCTTCTAGGGTTTACACAAGCAGGTCGACCCTAGTGCTTATTCTTGAAAGTTTCGTGCATACATCTATATAAATACGCACATATAAATATATATAGAGGTTATATAGGTTTGTCCATACAAACAGGAAATTAGAACTTAAAATATGAGTATATATATATATATATATATAT
>NC_068981.1:187824583-187828890 GCF_001194135.2 Octopus bimaculoides
TATATATATACATATATAACATAAATACATACATACATAAATACACACATACATATATACAGGGTGGGTGAAAAGTAAGTATGCATTAAAAATTGGTAATAAAAGCCAAATTCCTTTTACAAATTTATTGAAACAAATTATACATGTTCTTTATTACATGGGAAAATGAAAGTAAGGCTTCATATTTTAACGTAAGCACCGGTGGCGTCAATCCGTTTCCTCAAACGGCCTGGGATGTAGTGAACCTTCTGAAGGACGTCTCCTGAGATATCATTGAAAATCTGTATCCGTGTCTCCAAGTCGTCTAGTGTGCGAGGTTTTCTCTAGTACACCTCTTTTGTGTAACCCCACAGGTAAAAATGATATGATGTGAGATCTGGACTTCTGCGCTCACAATCTTCGGGTTTAGCTCTTCCACGTAATGGGCTTTTCACGGACGAAAATTCAATTCTTTATGCAACACCGTCCGTATTGTGTGTCTTGTTAGTCTACTTTCACGAGCTGCTTGACCTGTTGATTTTTGCGGGTTGTGGTTAAACATTTCCTGCACTGCTACCACGCTCTCCGCTGATCGGGATATGGTTGGACGGCCGCTTCTTCTTGCATCATTCACAGAACCCGTGGTCATCGGCTTTGGATGACAATTTTTTATTGCCTCTGGACATGCTTACCTTTCCATGCATCTCTGAACCATCTCTGAACCAAAACAATGGAATTCCACACTTCACATAGCGTGCTGCTATCTTAGCTCGCTCCTGAAAAATCAAGCGACAGGCCATCTGGAAAAGAAGTAATAAGAAATAAGACAATAAGAAAATAAAGGGTCCCCATTAGTGTTGTCTGTTTAAAATATGTTTTCGTCGTGACTTCAGTGATAATAAAAATTATATAAGCAATCTCTAATGCCTAGTTACATTGTATATATATGTTTGTGTGTGTCTGAATTTATGCGTGCACATATATATATATGAGAGAGAGAGAGAGAGAGAGAGAGAGAGAGAGAGAGAGAGAGAGAGAGAGAGAGAGAGAGAGAGAGAGAGAGAGAGAGAGAACGGGTCTTCTTGGTCGGCCCCGAACTGCAATAGCAGACACTTGATACAATGATGGCCAGAGGGATTGGATCCGAAGGCATGTGGTTGCAAAGCGAACTTCTTAACCACACAGTTACGTCTGCGCTTTTGACTGCCAAGGAAATTGGAATTAGAGTTACTTAAACATTCAATTTTTTAAATTAAATTGCTCACACAATGTTAATTCTATTCAAAATCTTAATTGTAATTTTGTAAGTGAGGAAGCTACGGAAATTTATGAAATCTTGTTTTGGTTGATGTTTATTCTTGTGAGTGTTTTACATATAAAAAGAAAGTAGATGCGATCTTAATACAAATGATCCATTGTTCAATCAACAAAGGATTTTATAACGTTTTGTTGATATGGATAACCATGGTGACAAATGGTCGATAAATTAGTACTAATCATACGCAACCAAAATAGAAATCTCATTCTTGATTTATTGGGAAAATGTTTCATTAGTACTTGCGACTGTTTGTCCAAACTGTTGTAAAATAGCATAAGAGATAGATGAAACTAAAAGACTGACACACAAACGGCGGCACTGGAACACACACGCAAGCACGCAACGTGTTTCTTTGAATTTTTCCTGTAAAATTCTATTGTCATTGAGTCATAATTTTCTACAAACAGATGTAATGTATATAATGCATGCATCTATGTATGCATGTATCCTCTTTTACTCTTTTACTTGTTTCAGTCATTTGACTGTGGTCATGCTGGAGCAACGCCTTTAGTCGAGCAAATCGATCACAGGAGTTATTCTTTGTAAGCCTAGAACTTATTCTATCGGTCTCTTTTGCCGAACCGCTAAGTTACGGGGACGTAAACACACCAGCATCGGTTGTCTCAAGCGATGTTGGAGGGACAAACACAAACACACAAACATATACACACACATACATACATAAATAAATAAATATATATATATATATATATATATATATACACGACGGGCTTCTTTCAGTTTCCGTCTTCCAAATCCACTCACAAGGCTTTGGTAGGCCCGAGGCTATAGTAAAAGACACTTGCCCAAGGTGCCACGCAATGGGACTGAATCCAGAACCACGTGGTTCGTAAGCAAGCTACTTACCACACAGCCATTCCTATGTATTTACGTATGTGTGCATATGTGTTCTTTTCTGTTAATTATTTGAAGTGTTCCTGCAAGTGAGCTGCTGGTTTCTAACAACCATACAAATCTCCATCACTGAAATGGACATAACAAAAGCAAAGTCACATTTTGAACTTGTGAAAAATCTTGCATGCATTCACTGTTCCATATTCACTGTTCACAAATATGGAACAGTGAATTAAGCGGTTAAGACATCAAGCTGGTTGATTTCTTTTCTGAAAACGTTATTTGATTGCTGTTATTCTGTGCGTCTGTGTGTAAAGGTCAGTTGTGTTTCTCAGGGCGCTTTATTTTTACTCTTAACTTAGCAATGGAGAAAGACATAGTGTTATATATAAAAAAATAAGCTATTTGGGGTTAGAAGTACTGCAGCAAAACGTGAAATTCTTATGCGAAACCTATAATGAGCCCGAATGACACTGATGACCTGGAGTCGCAAAACTATTGTCACGTGATATTAACAACGTATGTAACATTGAACTTATAAAAATTTCTAAATATAATCACGTGATCATCCTCTTTCAAACAAATGACACCCCTAGCAGATATTAAACTGAGTCAGGTTCTCTCCTTAAAAACAAGGGTACTTTCGAACTCCACTTAGAAGCAAGACAGTTGCCGCATAGCGCACATCTTTCTATGTCACTCACATATTGGGAATAAGAAAAATCTGTGAAACCAGTTGAGTCTTTAAAGATAAATCATCTATAAAAAACTCCCAGTGGATTTTCAGCTTCTTTTTATTATATTTTTACTCGTGTGGAATAATTTTCTTTCAAATATATATATATAAGGAGAATTCATAAAAAAAACAACAGACGAAAACAGGTGGTGTAGAAAACAAACAGATGTATTAGTATAATACTCGGGAATTGAAAAAGTCTTTAACGTTTCGAGCGTATGCTCTTCCACAGAAAGGAACACAGAAAGAATATATATATATATATATCAGATATGTATATGTGTGCATACACACACACACACTTAAATATACACATTATAGACTGTCACGTGTTTTGACGTTTTATTTTGTTGACTGGAAACAACAATAGCAAAATCAAGTATCACTATCATTTTTATGCATGAAAATAACTACTTTGTCCCATATGTATACATAAATTTCTTAAGAGAAATCCGTTAACGAATAAATAAGGATTGTAATATCGTAATTGGATACGTTGTTAACACAAAAGGTTTTCAAAGGTTTTCACTAGCGTTTGAAGTGTGGCGGTGTGGAAGTTACTAAGCGGATTAGTCAGTCTATCTTCTAGTTTGTAATTTATTTGATGGTCGGTGGAAGGATTTATACGCTTGTAGGTAGAATTTGCTTCAAACATGACAAAAGAAAAGGTAAAGATGGCGGTTTTAGTGTGTAACAATTGATTAGATCATTTTTTGAAGTTGGATTTATTAATTAGTTTGTATATTCAGACATTTATCTGGTCGAGGATGTAAGATAGTATTAAAACTGCGAATCATTGTACGGAGTATCATAAATCAACTAGGATGGGCATTTCTAGAGAATCTTCAAAGACATCCTTAATGATCAACGGGAGATAAAAATAAGTGCAGAAGATAAGAAAGAAATAAAGGAAGAAAGGAGAGGGTGTGAGGAGAATAAGTTGGTTGGGTAAGAATAACAGCAGTCGCGTTTGGTTGAAAAGAAGAGTGAATACGTTTAAAGCGGTTAAGACATTAATGTAGCAATGAGTGATACAAGTTATTGGGAAATATTGGGAAAATATATAAAATATTTCGTATGTGTATTTCGTGTACAAGATTCTTGATGTGGATACGTGTGTTGAGAGAAATACAATTAAATCTTGGGAGAGGCATTATGCCGGTAATAAACACACGCACTGGTTCAGTCCTTCATTAATTTATATAGTTTTTTGTTAAATTATTTCATTGCACTCTTGCAATATCTTCAGTAACTTGTCTCTCCACTTCCATTTATTTTGAATATATGATCTGGCGTTGTTTTGGCGTTGTTTCGAAACTGTTCGGTATGAGCATGTGAGTGTGTGCAAGCTCGTATGTGTGCACGCACTTATGTGTTCGTGCTTATATGTAAGTATGTGCGTCCATATGTGTGTTTGTA
>NC_068981.1:187829161-187830154 GCF_001194135.2 Octopus bimaculoides
TATATATATATATATATATTGGCACTCCGTCGGTTACGACGACGAGGGTTCCAGTTGATCCGATCAACGGAACAGCTTGCTCGTGAAATTAACGTGCAAGTGGCAAACATGTTGATTTTAGTCTCGTCAATAGAATTTTATTCCAAAACTCTTTCCTTTCCCCACATAGGTTTCGGCAAAAGAAAGATGACTAAATTTATGCCTAGTGAGGAGAGGCTTTTTGCGAGGAAGACGACACGAGTTCAAACTTCGGCAAACTGTTTGAGTAGATACATTCCTTCCAATAAGAGAAGACACTTCTTCTTGAGCCAAAGATGAAGCGGTACGCGCCTGTTGCTCCTCAAACAACATTGGATATGGCGAATATCACGCGCAGTTAAAATAGAAGGACGAACTTGACGTTGTTTATTGTCCAGCCGTCCAGTAGCTTTGTACTTCTGAGTTCCTTTGGCAACTGTGTTTACGCTAATATGTATTCATTTGCTAATTAACTTGTATCCTAAACCATTCTTGTGTAAATAAAAAATAATTTTCTTCAAATCTTCAAACAATTCTTTTCCTTTTGGTGCCATTTAAATCTCAATGAAGATTTTCACCACGGTACACAAATCAGAATTCCTGCAGATGCAATAACAGGGACCGGTGCAAAAATGCCAGGAGAAATAATTTATTAGAATTGGAATTATCACCAATGTCTGAATTTAGTAAAAATAGTGGATAAAATACTGAATATAGCAAATTTCCTTCAGGGTGTACATATTCTTGTAACGTTTGAAAATTAATATTTCGTTCATATCTCTGAAAATGTTTATTGCTTTGTGTTTCAAAATTGTTTAATGTTTGCATGTATACTATATTTTACTCAGTGCAAATTTCGTTTGCTTTCTTTCGATATTATCAGAGTAATGGCAATTTTACTGAAAAACTTTAGGTGTGTACATGCTTCTGTGAAATACTGTATATATGTATATATATATATATATATATACATAT
>NC_068981.1:187831551-187832876 GCF_001194135.2 Octopus bimaculoides
AGCTTCCAGGTAAGGGCGGGGACAAACAAACACAAACACACACACACACACACACACACACACACACACATATATACCAACCTTGTGCGGTAAAAAGTTGAAGTCTATATATATATATATATATATATATATATATATATATATGTGTGTGTGTGTGTGTGTGTGTGTGTGTGTGTGTGTGTGTGTAATTAATATTTCAAATGGAAAAAATGATAAAAATTTTTACGTTTGTGTACTTGTTTTGTAAGATTCTTGATAAAAAAAATTGTCTTTTCATTTTACCGTATATTTAAACTAAATGTGATCAGAATATTCGTTAAGTGAATATTTTCAGTTATTAAAATCTGAGTGGCAGTATAAATGAATATAATTATATCTTAAATATTTTCCGTAGCATCAAATAATGTTTGATCAACTAATATTATCAAAGACGCCGTCGCAGATGATATAATGTCACATCATGATTGCAAAACAGAAAAAGATTAAAAAATATGGATATTTAAACATGCTTACGCAAATACCGATGACCGGTCGTAATCATGATTGATTGATACAGATTCAACATAAAGAAAAGAAATAAATTTAGGCAAATTGATTTTGCCAGTGATCTCTTTGAAAGGAAATATGTTTTGTGAGAAGATATTTTTCTGACAATCAGGAATAACGAACGATGAATACATGCTTATGAAGCATAATTTCTTTCTCAGAGATTGCAAATCCATATAATGATAGAGTGAGGAAGCAAAAGAAGCTTTGCATAAAAACATGATTGGCTGATTCTCTTATAGTGATAAAATGAACATTGATTATGTTGTATTAAATATTATTTCCAAATTATATGTTTCCGAAGATCGATATGCCCATGAAATAGACTTCTAATTCATGAAATGCCTGATACAGGTCGCAGATTTTGAATTTTCATATCGGACTTAGTCGACTACCAAATTAATTGAGTTTATTCTCAATCAATCAGGGATTATTGTGCTGCAATATCAAATGGCAGTTAATCACAGAGAACGATTACATTCATCTAAGCCTTGACAAATAAATGCAGCCGGCCAACCATTCCGGCAGATGCTGCTTAGAGAACGTAGCTCATTGTACACCCAATGCTGTTCAGACCCGGAACTGCTACATACACTATTGCCAACCATACTGGGCCCCATTTAAATATAACACCTTTAAAAGTACAGAATTCTCAACACACTGTCGTTGATAGAACATTAATTCAGCATTTCTCGGCGTGGTTCCAATTGAAAGTATGTATTATACAGAACATCAAGTTATACATATACGCACACTCACATTCACACAAATACATATAT
>NC_068981.1:187835628-187837609 GCF_001194135.2 Octopus bimaculoides
TATATATATATATTCTACACACACACACACACACACACACACACACACACACACACACACACACACACACATATATATATATATATATATGTGTGTGTGTGTGTGTGTGTGTGTATGAATGTTTATAATTTGGGTTTTTAATGATTTTTTATTCCTATATTTGTAGTATATTATGTTACATTATAATATAACATAATATTGGATTGTCAGTTGAATCTCTCTATTTAATTTCTTGTTGATGCATATGTAAATGTGAATACACACACACACACACACAGACACACACACACACACACACACACACACACACACATATATATATATATATATATATATATATATATATATATATATATATGTTTGTGTGTGTGTATGTGTGTGTGTATGTATGTGTTCATGTATGTATGTATCACAGATGTTACCTAGTTGCTAAAGCTGTTATATAACTTATGTGGAAAGTTTATGAATTGTGTAGTCGTTGAGAGAGAAGGTTTCGTTTTGGTAATATCAATAACAATTCTGGGTAGGTATTTTACTAACCCTTGGAGTAGTTATGTTGTATAAGTTCGTTACAGGCTTACGCGATTGAGTTATTCAGAGAAGCTCATGAGTTTGGTCAAGTTTCGTCTTCTGTGTGAAGGACCTGATATTTTAGAAATATTGTTCTCTGTGAGAGAAAAGAAACTTTTTCATCTAATTATAATTCGTTTTGTGGCTTATGTTGGATAGAAAGTTTGCTAAGTTTCGTCTTTTCTTCGCTTATTGTCTTTGTAATTTCATTTTGCTGCTTGATGGTTACGTTTGTGTGTAGCTTTGATGTTATATGTTGAATAATTTACCAGAGTACATGTATAAAATTCCAGCGATTCTGAAGTCATGTTTGGATTCTTTTCATTGATAATAACCGACGGTTTGTTACTATGAAATTTCGGGCTCAAATTTTTACCTTCCAAATAGTGTTCGGATTATAAACGCACCAAGAGTTCTGATACATTATATTCAAAAGAAAGCCATATCCGTTCTCCATCGTAAGGTGGTATTTGAATTTGTTTTGACTGTTATTTACAATTCAAACGATTGAGTAGATGTTCCCTCATTGTTAGTCAACAATGTATGTTCGCAGATGGATTGTTGAGAATAAATATCTTCGATTGCAGAGACGGTCTGGGAAAGATTGTGTTATAATGAATATTTATTTCATTACTTCGAATAGTTAAATTATCATGTTATCTACGGAGTCAACGTTGGTGACCTTTAATTCGTTTCAAATTCTAATTATTAACTACAAAATCTAATTCTATAAAACTACAAGTTGTTGGTGCTTAGGGCACCCTAGAAAATATTGGTTTCATTTAGTATTGACAATTAAATTATAAAATCTAGAAATTGTGTTAAAAATAATATGTATCATTCCCAAGTATGAATGTATAATTAGTCTTTAAAAATTAATTATGTCTTGGTTTTGTTGATGATATAGTGTGTGCGTGTGTATGTGTGTCGGTTATAGTGTATGCGCACGTTTGCGCTTCTACTCAATATGTATGTACATGTATGCACGCGTGTATAGATGTACATGTGTTCGATTTACGTTCTCGCCATAAAAATGACTTTTAACAGATTTGCTCGAGATAACAATTCTAAATGAGTGACAGAAAGGATAATTACTTTATATTTTGATGAAACTTTCTTTAGCATTCTACATTAAGACTTTGAAAAAAATAATTAAAAATTAAATTACTATTGATTAATACTTGTAATATTGTTATTAGTAAAAATATCCACAAATTAAGAGAATGTTAAATATAATAGATATCTAATTATGTCTCTCATTTCTCTATGTATGTATATTCCTGTCAAAATACGTACACACATATATACATAAAATTCACACACACACACACACACACACACAAACATATGTATAGCTAAATGAATATATCAATCTATTTATATCAATATATATATATATATATATATATAT
>NC_068981.1:187837911-187839141 GCF_001194135.2 Octopus bimaculoides
TATATATATATATATATATATATATATATGTATGTATGTATGTATACACAAGTACATATACACACATAGATATCAATAAGTATTAGAGGCAATTTTCAACTAAATTACCACATATTTAATTGTAATTTATATTTGAAACCTTTCATTTGGCTAATTTATTTCAATTCGTTGCTACTCAAATCATGTTATTGACTGAACTAAATTTTTATAATTAATTTCAAAATTAATTATGAAATGTACACTTATGTGTAATATCTCAACTACAAACTAAGACGGCGTTGTTCTTAGTATTGTTATATAAAGAGGATGTCGTGTCATGATTTCCCAAAGCATACGCAACTACACCTCCACCTCCACACAAGGACATATACACAAATACGCATGCAAACATACATACACAAGACTTATACGTATGTGTGTGTGTGTGTGTGTGTGTGTGTGTGCATTTATGTAGCAATGTATATATTTTTTCTTTGTTTCTTTTCGAAAAGTGTACTAAACTGGTTTTTATATTGCAAGTTTCGCTGCTGTGCAAATAAAGTAAATGTGTGTAGAGTACATTTTCAATAATACATACATACATACATACATACTGGTGGAATGTACAAGTGAAAACCTCAATAAAATGTAAGCACAACAGACCTGATATAATGATTTGGGATAAAGAAGAGAAATTGCGCACAGTTGTGGAAATTAGCTGCCCAGAGGATGTTAACATGAAACTAAAGATCGGTGAAAAAGAGAACACCTATGCTGAACTACTGAGAAATCTGCAGTACGCCGTCCAGTTCATATTTATACTTGTAATTATTGGGGCCCTGGGGTATGTAACACACTGCCTAAATGCCAATCTTGAGAAATTAGGCTTCTTAAAACCAGGAGGGTGAAAGCTAATTCGAAGACTACAGATCCAATCCATCACTGGAACTGTAAAAATCTGTAAAACTTTCCAGAAGTTTATAATTTAAGTATATATGAGCATGCCTAGATATGCAACTATATGCATGAGAATACATACATAAATTGTTGGCACTCCGTCGCTTACGACGTCGAGGGTTCCAGTTGATCCGATCAACGGAACAACCTTCTCGTGAAATTAACGTGCAAGTGGCTGAGTACTCCACAGACACGTGTACTTTTAACGTAGTTCTCGGGGATACACAGCGTGACACAGTGTGACAAGGCTGACCCTTTGAATTACGGGCACAACAGAAACAGGAAGTAAGAGTG
>NC_068981.1:187839410-187840013 GCF_001194135.2 Octopus bimaculoides
TGGAGCTTTTAGGTGTTTTCGCTCAATAAACACTCACAACGCCCGGTCTGGGAGTCGAAACCGCGATCCTATGACTGCGAGTCCGATGCCCTAACCACTGGGCCATTGCGCCTCCACACATACATAAATAAAAACATGCCAAACTGCACATATACATACATACATGCATACATACATACATGCATACATACATACATGCACACATACATGCATGCATACATACATACATACATACATACATACAAAATATCCTATGGCTGCAGAACTGTTTGCGAAGGGGAACGCAATCTTTCAGGATGATAATGCACCAATTCACACAGCTAAAGTCGTTACTGAATGGCACGAAGAATATTCTAGTAAAGTTGAACATCTTATCTGGCCACCACAGTCCCCAGATCTCAATATTATTGAAATTTATGGTGCATTTTAGAAAAGTAAGTAAGGACTCGATATCCTCCACCATCATCACTACAAGAACTGGAGACTGTTTCAGTCAGTTAAGCCATCACCACACACACACACACACACACACACACACACACACACACATACATGTATATACGACGGGCTTCTTTCAGTTTCCGTCAACTAAATCCACTCACA
>NC_068981.1:187840241-187840683 GCF_001194135.2 Octopus bimaculoides
ATATATATGTGTGTGTGTGTGTGTGTGTGTGTGTGTGTGTGTATAATTACTTGGTGTTATATGGATGGACGGAATAATAGAAAACGTATTATTTCCCTTCCTACAATGGCCAGGTCATTCGCACGGATAAATATAATTTATCTTCCGTCTTTTTGATGTTTGGTGTATTGGACAGACAGGGGCAATGCTTTGAATCAATCTCCGTGCTTGCTTTTTAAGCCTGGTACTTATTCTGTTAATATCTTACCTGTCAGCTACGTTACAGAGTCGTAAACAAACCAACATCCTGTTGTTAAGCGGCGGTCGAGGGAGGGCGCTTAAATATAAACACAAAGACATAACCACACACGTGTGTATGTCAGTACACACACACACACACACACACACACACACACACACACACGCACACACACACACACACACATACACACACACCACACAC
>NC_068981.1:187840693-187844967 GCF_001194135.2 Octopus bimaculoides
GCACACACACACACACACACATACACACACACCACACACCACACACACATACATCTTTTTCTGAAGCGGTGATAGGGGGAATACATATGCGCAAAGATACACACACACACATATCACGACGGGCTTCTTTTAGTTTCCGTTTATCAAATTCGCCGACAAGGTATATTGAGCGGCCAGAGGCTATAGAAAAAGCCACTCGATCAAGATGCCACACAGCATACAATGGTAATGAACCCGGTGCCATGTTCTTACCACACAGCCATGCCTGCGCCTATGTACACACACACACACACACACACACACACACACACACACACACACGTGTGTGTATGTGTGTATGCATGTATGTTCTCTTTCTCTTTCTAATTTAGAATAGACTTTGACCGACCACATGCTTGGTAGCAAGATTGTGAAGGAAAGCATCTTGTTTTAACCATCATCCTCTAAATATTAGGAAGGTCTTGCAGATTTTCATAATCCTGAATATCTTGATCATTTGTAGCGTATAAATTAAGGATTTGCGTTCTCTCTCCAACATCCCAAGTTCAGCCAGACGGGTTGGTATGCATCCTTAGCGTTATTAAGAATATAAAAAGAACGCCTTCGGAAAATACTATTCAGAAAAATATATTCACAACATAATGAAAATAACTAGAACTGGTGCCAAGTAACAATGTAATCATGTGATATTTGAAATACACTTCTTCGACTTACGACCGAGTTTCGTTCCGACTGACAGGTCGTAAGTCGATCTGGTCGTATGTCGGATTTATATTTTTCAACACTAATTCCATTCGGGCAACTGATGCTTGAAAGCGACTGAGTGAGAGACAGTGGCAGGCAGTGGATGTCTGGGTCCGAGGGTGGCCTGCTTTGCCAGATGCTGCCATAGTTATCGTACGCGCAGCTGCCCAACGTCCGAGTTTTTATTTATTCATTTAAAAAAAAATGTTTGTGTTTGTAAGTCGCATAGATCGTAAGTCGAGAAGGTGTATATGGTTTTGAAGTTTATCATCGTAATATATCTAATAGAATCAGCATATATTGAAGTTTAATATATAAAAATGTTCATTTTATGAAACGTCAAATTAATTTAATGAAGCATTTTATTTATATAGATGAATGGCTCTGAGATAATTTAATGTAAGAAAGAGAATAAGAAAGAGAGAGAGAGAGAGAGAGAGAGAGAGAGAGAGAGAGAGAGAGAGAGAGAGAGAGAGAGAGAGAGAGAGAGAGAGAGAGAGAGAGAGAGAGAGAGAGAGAGACTGCAATGAATAAATACAAAGAATGAAAATATATGTTATTAGACTTCTAAAATTATGCCACTTCAAAAACGAACAGAAAACATATAAAAGTTATCTGAACATTTAATTTAGTTAAATACAGTTGTATTTCAAAATCATAGCATTTCTCTTATATATATACAGGAATGTGTTTCAAAGCCACTGACAATCCAAAATAGCATCAGGCAAGATAAAGTAACGTTGTTGTCCCTGAACTATTCTGAGTTATTTACTTAAATAAAATTACTATCATCCAGTATGTCTTTCTTGTGTGTATTGTAGCTTTTCTCTCTATGATTATAAATTGAGTCATAATTTACTCCCAAACAAGATGTGTGACTTTGCAAGTCATATGTGTATGCAATATTGCTCCTGGTAAAAGACAAAACCTATCATATAGGGTTTCGCCTCACCTTGAAAAATATATCCAGTCAGCAAAGACTCACCAAAACACTACAAGTTCTGAACCACAGACGCTCTGTCAAGATTTTCTGTACTCGTTTTGATACTACAAGACCCCTGCATATCTAAGCTAGATAATTTCATACTATCTCTGCTCAGCCAAGCTTCCTTTTCATAGCCTCTTGCTGTACACCAATCAGAACACTTACGCATCAGTCTCACTGGGGAAAGTCAACTACATTGATATTTCCACATATCACTTGAGTAACCTACATTTTTCTAAGTAAATATTATTATCATATACTTGTAGAAACACGATGTTTGTTTGTTTGCATGCTCCCAGCTTTTACTTTTTTCATATTAAAATGAACATAGATTTAATTTCAAACAAGATTAATCCGAATATTTTTCACATATCTAAGCCAATGCTTCTGACAGACACATTGGATTATCATTTACATCGAAACAAGAAGTATGTCTCTACAACTTATATGCGTGTGGAACAATGCTGCTGATAAAACAAAAGCCATCCTACAGCGCTCTTTCCGACCATGAAAAATTATAATTTTCGGCTACCTTAAAAAATAAAATCAATTACCAATGCTTTATAAGCACAACCTACCCCTATTTACCTTGCTGAAAGACAATTTATGACACACAATTTCAGTGTGAACGTGATTTAAAAGAAACCACTTAAACGTGTGTGTAGAGAAACATTTAAAGAAGGACAAACATTAATTCACTTTGCTTGGAAAGTTAAGAATTCTTTAATTTCCGTTTATTTAATAAAAAAACATCCAAAGATACTTCAATATATAGACACACACACATAAGTGTGTGAGTAGTTAGGAAGTACCTTTCGAAATCTGGTGACATCTTGTGCCATTGTCTTTACTATCACCACCAGCTGTCCCATAATTTGTAATTGAAATTGCATACAAGGAAATTTATAAAAGTCCTTCCCATGATTATAATTATAATTCCGTAATTCAAAGGTGCAAACTTGTCACGCTGTTACGGTATGTCACACTGATTTATTATTATACATATCACGGTATCGACTAGACTATCGAGTGTTCTTATACATTGCTGGTCACATTGCCCTCTGCATTCTTTTAACTTTCGAATGCCGCTTCCCCGCTGGCCAGATGAGCAGTCCAATATTCCTCTCCACGTCGGAAGGCTATTCCGTCGCAGAGTGATCCATTTACAGCTGACTGGCCTGGAGCAACGAGAAATGAAATATTTTGCTCAAGAGCAGAACGAATTTCCCGGTCCTAGAATCGAACCCATGAGCTAACGATCCTGAGTGCAATGCCCAAAGCACAAGTTCACGTGCCTTCAAATTATATATATATATATAATAATAATAATAATAATAATAATAATAATAATATTAGGGACAAAATCCAAAATTACAGGTAAAAACTCAATTAAAATCAATTTATAAAAAATTAAAATTAAATTGAACTTTACAGATTAAAATATATAAAAATATATAGTTTTAGGGAAAAGAACCAAGTTTCAAGAACTCATCGATGAACATCCACTATCACATATAAAAAAATTGATGATTAAAAGCACAATAAATAAGTATAATATAAACAAAGATAAAGATAATAATATTATCTTTCCGATAAAGATAATATTATTATCTTTATCTTATGATATTTACTTTGTTTTATATTATACTCATTTATTGTGCTTTTAATCATCAATCTTTCTATATGTGATAGTGGATGTTCATCGATGAGTCCTTGAAACTTGGTTCTTTTCCCTAAAACTATATATTTATATATATATATATATGCATCTAGTTTATTACTGTATGTGTATGTGTATATATATGTGTGTGTACTGCTGCTTAAGAACATTCTGATCTTGATAAACAGTCTTGCGATGCCTAAGTTTTCTTCTACAGCATTGGTTTATTGAGCTAAATCTTTGCTTATGATATTGAAAGTGAAATCTAAATACGGCTTGCTGAAAGCTTTCAAACGACCTAGTCTCGCAAGATATGTCTAAATACAGAAATTTCCAAAAACGCCCTACAACCGCTCCCTGTCGAAATATCCTTGGGGCCAAAAATAAATGTTCCACTGTTTCATTATAGAGAGCGCATACATTAAATTAGTCATTTCAGAAGGTGAGTTTTCTGTTTCTCAGGGAGATATAACATTCTCTTGAACCATTTTAGAGCTTTAAAGAAATTATATGAATTCGTAAGTTCTTAAAGACACTTGAAATGATATCGCTACAAAAGTCGTCACTGTTCACTGGCAAGCAAATTTTAATTACTTTCCAAATAATTTGTTATTAATATTAAGATAAGGAGCAAAGAATTTAAAGCATGACTATTAATGTATTTATCAACTACAAACTTCATAAAGACGGGTCGCGTTCATTATTTATGTGTTTTTGCGGATGATACAGAAAAGATAAACATATATTGTATGACTCGCGCGTGAATGGATGAAAATATGTCACTGCCGTTAGCAATAAATAGGTAAAAATAAGAATGCGTTTTCCCAACATAATACGTTTTCTAATGTGTATATATATATATATATATATATATATATATATATA
>NC_068981.1:187845459-187846098 GCF_001194135.2 Octopus bimaculoides
TATATATGCCCTTTCTATAATGAAACAACGGAACATTCATTTTTTGCCCCAAGTATATTTCCAAAGAAAGCGGTTGTAGGGCGTTTGGGGAATTTCTACATTTAGACATATGCTACGAGACTAGGTCGTTACAAAGCTTTCAGTAAGCCATATTTAGATTCACTTTCATTCAAAACAGACACAGTCCTCTAGTCTTAGATTGAGCAGTTGATAAAATGACAGATAAATTAAAAATGAACCACAATCCTTTACAAGCTATGGCTCCAGTGGGCTTCATGCCTTTCTTGGGGGTGTAGTATATATTTAGCTACAATAGCGACAACATAGATTTCTTCCATCTTCTTGCTCTGTTAAAGTATTTGAGAAAAATGATATTAATACGTCCAACTGGTTAAAATTCTATTTATTTATTTGTGTAGTTGATGGCACTGCATTTAAACTGATGTAATGATTGCATTGTTCAATTAAATGGAGTCGCTTGATATGGTGGTACTGCATCACTTCTTGATATCCTGTTGCTTATTTTGATATATATATACACACATACTTACATAGACACACACACACACACACACACACACATACATATATATATCTGAAATAAGAATTTCTAACTTCCGGTCAGTCATTGTTATGATC
>NC_068981.1:187846108-187846781 GCF_001194135.2 Octopus bimaculoides
GGACTGGCGTCCCGTCCAGCTGGGGGAGAACACATACGCCATAGAAACCGGGAAACCGGGCCCATGAGCCTGGCTAGGCTTTGAAAGGGCGACGTTTATCGTTATATATATAATATATTATATTATATTGTGTGTGTGTGTGCATTAGAGAATTTACGGGAAAATAGGAAAATAAAACATACAAAATAATTGTCTTCCGGCAAATCACCATTGTCCACATTGTGTTTTCTCAGCTACCTCAGGCTCTGGTTTTAATGAGTCATGCTAATATTCATACTGAGTTTGGTGGCCTGAGGAGTCACATGAGGACCACCAGACGAATTGAATGAATTGTAACCATTGGTAAATAGTAACAATAGTAATGTGTGTTGTCGATTGTTTGGTTGGATTTCTCCTTTTTCTTCTTTTTCGCTTTCTCGCTAAACACTCGTACGACGTCTTCGACGTGGGAGTCCATCATATACATACATACATAATACACACATACACACACGCATGCACACACACACACACACGCACACACACACACACAACCACACACCAATATATATATAGTATATATACATGTATATATGTGTTTACATATATATAGACACACACACATATACATATATATATATATACAAACACACATACACACACACACACCAGTATATATATATGTAAACACAGA
>NC_068981.1:187847145-187850447 GCF_001194135.2 Octopus bimaculoides
TATATATATATATATATATATATATGTATATATATATGTATATAAAGATTCTTGCTAAATTCATTTTCCACTACCTTCAATGATTACATGTGTGTGGTATGTGTGTATACACACATATACATTAACAAACATACACACGCGTACATATACACACATAGACACTCTTACACACTTATGCACAAAGGAGAATGTTGGCAGGTATTTCAACAATAAAGCTTCCGCTAGATTATCCGACGGAAGCTACAGGACTGAAAATGTAAAGTAACTATCAAACAGTTTCCCTATTTACATATATATAAGGAAAGAGAGAAAGAGATAGAGGAGCAGGGAGAGGGATATAAAGGGTTTGCTACTAAAGATTTGCATCTTTACTTCCAAAGACTGTTGCTCAAGTTTTCAATAGGAATCGTAGATTAAAAAGATAAATGAGACATTGTGCAAGGCTATTCAAATGTAAGTCTGAAGCATCATTAGATGATAAATTCTTTACTAAGTGAAATTAAGAGAAACCTTAATGCTCGATTAATCTTCCCATAAACGGTTTTCTGTTGACTTGTTAGCTTTACTCAGAACAGCGCATGTCAAAGAAAGCTATTAAATGAAGGTGAACAATGATTCATATAAATGCATTGAGCACTTCCTGCACGAACTTTAGCTTTTCAGGTAATTTGATATTTTTGGAGAGAAACATAGGAACGTAGATAATTGCTGTTAAACATACACCTACATATGTATGTAAATTTGTATGTAATGTATAGATGTGTAGGTTTGTTTATATAAAGAAACAAGAAGCTGGTCAAATTAGTGTTTTATTCTAGAGAATAAAACATTAATCTTGTCCCATTATAGCTAACAGTTAAAGCAAGGTTCGTACATTTCTAAGTGAACCTCTCCTGTGACTTGTCTTTGCTTTAAATTGTAGTGTTGTGTAGATATGATATCGACGGCGTATCTTTTGATTGAACGATTGTGTTTGTCCACTGAATGTTGGTAAATAAAAGATCTCTTATATAGGGACACACAGATTAATAGGGATAGTGGTAGAACAATGCACCAATATTTACTGGAAATAGCAGTCGATAATATATGACGCTATAGTAAAGCTTCACTGTATATATATATATATATATATATATATATATATATATATATACTCACAAAAACGTTGTACCACTATCTTATTTATACTTTAACCTGATGGTGCGTTGTTTTACTGGGAAGCAATACTACTGTATTGCACTATTTAATAATTTTTTCTTTGATAGACACAGATATGTATATTTTGTATGCATGCTTGTATATATGTCCTTATTCAGTTTATTTTAAGATTTCTCGTATGTATGTATGTATGTATCTGTCTGTCTATCTTTCTTACTTTAACTAACTATATATAGAGAGACAGAGTGAGAGAGACAGGGGGAGAGGGATAGATACATGAATAGATAGATAGATGAAAAGATAAGCAAGTTAGACAGATCAATATATAAAGTGTTACTGTATTAATTCTTGAAATACAAGAAATATATACAAAATACAAGAAATGTATACAAAAATGTACACATAGGTGCAGGAGTAGCTGTGTAGTAAGAAACTTACTTTCCTACCACATGGTTCCGGTTTCAGTCCCACTGCGTGGCACCTTGGGCAAGTGTCTTCTACTATAGCCTTTGGTCGACCAAAGCCTTGTGAATGGAATTGGTTGACGGAAACTGAAAGAAGCTCATCGTATATATATATATATGTATGCCTGTGTTTGTCCTCCGATGTTGGTGTGTTTACGTCTCCGTAACTTATCAGTTCGGCGTAAGAGACTGATAGAATAAGTACTAGGCTTACAAAGAATAAGTCATAGGGTAGATTTGTTCGACTAACCGCGGTGCTCCAACATGGCCGCAGTCAAATGACTGAAGCAAGCAAAAGAAAATAAAAGAACGTTTTCATTCAAAAAAGACCCGACTTACGCAGAATGCAAATGAAATATAGGATTAAAAGGGTTGAAGAAATGTATTACAAATTCAACTGCTGTTTCTGGGGGCTCGGCGCTTCAAAATAATGTTTGCAGATTGATTTCACTAGCTAAGTGTCCTCGAATACACTTAGCTCTCCACAACATCATTCCACCTTTGAACTTCTTTCCTTTAACACCTCAAATGTAAGATCTCTTCCCTGAAGACGGAGGCTCGTCTCATTCTATGATGGAATCAATTTACAAATATCACTTTGGAACGCCGAGTCCCCAGAAACAGCTGTTGAATTTGTAATACTTTTCTTCAACCCCTTTAATCCACTAAACATTTGTATTTTGTGTAAGTCAGACCTTTTTGGTATGTAAACATATAGACATTTTTGTATACATTTCTTGTATTACGTGTATTAATATAGTAAAACTTTATATACTGATCTGTCTAACTTGCTTGTGCCTACATTTATTTCTATACCCGCTCATGTTTAATTCTCTTGAGCACTGGCAAGTGTATTCTATACGGAGAATATCTTTTTCTCATCAATATATATATAACGCATACATATTCACATTCGAATTCGTATTTGATAGCGACACACCATATCATCACCATATGCAAATAAATATATATACTATGTTTAAATATAAACAATCACTAATGCATGTATCAATATTTCCCTTCTATTTGTATAGTCAAACACATACACGCGCGCACACTCTCGATCACAAAATCACATATACATACTCAGAAATTGCACTTTAATGTGTGCGCTTGTAAGTGTATATGTGTGACATTTATGTATCACTGTACATATGTGTGACATTTATGTATCACATATTGTTCGACATTACGCCATCTCATGTATGCATTTATGCATCGTTGAATGCTTGTTTGCTGCATGAGAACACAATGTTATTCTTATTTCTAACCAACCAAACATAGTACAACGTACAATGGGAATTATCTCAAAATATTTCTATGGAGATTAAATCAACGGGGAATTTAATACGACAGGATTTCCGATGAACGGGAAATGAATCCTTATAGATTTCAGAAAAAAAAAAAAAAAAGGATGCGAAACTAACAAAAGAGTCGTCCGTAAATTAGGAAAGAAAAAGCACAGTAAAAAGAAACTAATATAATTTGAAATTTTAAAAACTTTCTTGTAGTCAATAGTTCTAAATTATTTTGTGGTATTTTTAATGTCAAAGATATCTATTAAGTCGCTTTAATATGTCCAATTTAAAGATTCTTTTCACAGAATTTATATGAAAAATTACAGTGGCATGAGATTTAAGTTGGATGTTTATATGTTTATTCTTTTATTTGGGCATCTCT
>NC_068981.1:187854656-187855854 GCF_001194135.2 Octopus bimaculoides
TATCTGTCTGTCTATCTATCTATCTATCTATCTATCTGTCTATCTATCTATCTGTCTATCTATCTATCTATCTATCTATCTGTCTGTCTGTCTATATATATATATATATATCGATTTACCTTTCAATTTATGTCTTCCAATTCCCCTCCAAGGCTTTGCTCGGTCCCGAGGCTATAGTAGAAGACAAATGCATGAGGTGCCATCAGTAGGACTGAACATACAACCACGTGGTTAAGAAATAAAGTTCTTACGAAACTGTCACGCCTACGCCTATATTTGTTTTTGAAGCATGCAAAGCTTTCTCCGATAGCTAGACAGAACACCATGTAATTCCCTGCAACAACAAGACAAGAAGCATAGGTGGAGTTGTATTAAATTTCTTAATAGATGCAAGACGCTCTACATCGCATGTTTAGTTATGAGTTTTAATCTCTCTTATACCGATTTAATTAATATACTTTTCTCATAAAAGCTCGTCTTATTGAGATTTAATACGAAACAAAGAAAACAGTATGATAAGAATGCCAAACGGTCTCTGAACGAGATAGATTTGTCTTCAAGGAACGGTATGAAGCGTCTTATTTTATGTATACTTGTATTTATGTAAGAAGTTGTTTATGCACACAAATACATTATATTGTTCATTTAATGTAATCCATTGTTATACAGACTGCTTTCAGCAATCGGAACAGTTCAATAATCTTGGATTTTATTCGTGGCATAGAATCAAGTTAGTCCTTGAATGCACTTACATATTTACTGCAAGAATTCAGTGTTTATTTTGAATCAACTCTGCATCCTTACATACAATGAATGATATATATCTCTCGTCGTGCGCCTTGCGGCAGTTTGCCTATCTATGCGCTTTCGCTTAGGTCATGTTGTTGTTGTTGTTGCTGTTTTTGTTTTCGTTTTTGTTTTTGCTTTTAGTTGTTATTTTTACGTTCTTCGCGATTTAGTGGAAGCGATTATAACATTAATGTAAGCGTTACATTAGTAAAAAAACGACAATGATAATCACTGTTTTATATAGAATTAAAAATAATAGTTTTATGTAAATACCATCATCATCATCATCATCATCACCATCCTCAACCTCATTATGATCCTCATCATCACCATCACCGTTCTCTTCCTTCCTCCTCCTCCTCTTTCTCCTCCTCCTCCTCTTTCTCCTCCTCTTTCTCCTCCTCTTTCT
>NC_068981.1:187856890-187863631 GCF_001194135.2 Octopus bimaculoides
TTTCTCCTCCTCTTTCTTCTCTTCCTCCTCTTCATCCTCTTTCTCCTCCTCTTCTTCCTCTTTCTCCTCCTCTTTCTTCTCTTCCTCCTCTTCATCCTCTTTCTCCTCCTCTTTCTCCTCCTCTTTCTTCCTCCTCTTTCTCCTCCTTTTTCTCCTCCTCTTTCTTCCTCCTCTTTCTCCTCCTCTTTCTCCTCCTCTTCCTCTTCTTTTTCCTCGTCTTCCTCATCATCATCTCCGTTATGATAATTCATAGTCATCATTCCTTATCATGACTTTTCTCTTTCTTCTCCCTTTCTTCTTCTTTTAAAATTACCCTTTTTCATTTCAAAATTCTTAGTGTAAATGCCTTTGACTTCCTACGATCTGAGTTCAAATCCCGCCAAAGTCAACACTATATTTCTTCTATCCGGGGTCGATAAAATACAGTGCCAGTATAGTCTATCAACACTCACCTCACTATACAAATTGCTACTCTCGTACATAACTTAAAAACTACTACTACTACTACTACTACTACTACTACTACTACTACTACTACTACTACTACTACTACTGTTGTTGTTAAGGCGGCGAGCTGGCAGAATCGTTAGTACGCCGAGCGAAATGCTGAGCATTTTTCGTCTGCCATTACGTTGCGAGTTCAAATTCCGCCGAGGTCGACTTCGCCTTTCATCCTTTCGGGATCAATGAATTAAGTACCAGTCAAGTACTGGGGTCGATGTGATCGATTGTCCCCATGCCCACACAAATCCAGGCCTTGTTCCTCTTGTAGAAAGGATTATTATTATTATTATGATTATTATTATATGAACACTCACAGCATATTTTGCTGGGTATGAAGAAGAGTTTCGGCTGTCCACAGCCAGCAGACTAAGGTGACACGTATTTACTGGTCACGATTCAAGAACGCTGCGAAGAATTCTTGGAGTTCCAAGCAATGATGATTTTTGTAGGCATTCTACCATCACCCTTGCACCGATCTTTTTCAGCCATGTTGGTAGTTGGGTGCTGATATTTCCAAGTGCACCAATTACTATTGGTATCGCATCTACTCTCTTCATCGATCACAACCGTCGTATTTCCCACTTCAAATCGCATAATTGTTTATTTTTTTCTTCTTCTTTCACATGGATCCTGTTTTCACCGGGGCATGCTATGTCGATTATCATACATGTTTTCACTTTTTTCTTCACCACAAGACTGTCCAGTACCCGATGTCTGGTCGGCTGATCACAATGGGTTCTGCAATTCTCATTCTCTGTGACTCCTTCTGGAGTTTTCTCATACCACGTCTTTGCTTTTTGTAGGCCGTGATTTCCACAGAACTCCCAATGGATCGCTCTTGCCACATTGTCATGGCGTCTTTTATATTTGCGTTGTGCCAATTTCGGGTATTCGCTAACGATGTGCAATACCGTTTCACTCCTCTCACCACACATATACATTTGTTACTATATGTAATGTTGTCTATTCTGCACTTAATATAATTGCTCCGTAACGCTTGTTCCTGAGCTGCGCATATGATTGCTTCTGCCTCTATCTTCAGGTCTCTCCTCCTCATCCATAGCCACAGATCCTTTGTATCTGCCTTGTCGTTCACATCTCTTGCAAACTGACCGTATATTTTCTTTTCCTTCCATGCTTTTTCTTTAATTTTGTTAATTTCTTTAAATTTTATTTGTTACACTCACTCACATTATGTGAACATCTTTCATTTTTGCTGCCACATATCCTACAAAGGGGCGATTAACTGCTCTCATCTATTTGGAACTTAGTGAAATTAGTTCTCAGAGCCTGTTCCTGGGAGCTGTATATTAGTGCCTAAGTGCATTCTTCCAGAACCCTTTTCTTAGCTATCTCTAGTTGGTGGTATTGTGTTTTCTTTCGATTTATCTGAGGTATTGGCCATGCATTGCTTTCAGGCGGTGAGGTGGCAGAAACGTTCGCATACCAGGCACGATTTTTAGCGGCATTTCGTCCATCTTTACGTCATGAGTTCAAATTCCGCTAAGCTCGACTTTACCTATTATAGCAATTCTAGGTGGATGTGGAGTATAACAATGTTGCTGTCAACAGTTTTCACGCTAGTTGCCAGTTGCTAGTGCACCAACAGTTGCTCTTTGTATGATCCTGGCTCTGTGTGTGTATGTGTGTGTGTGTGTGTGTATGTGTGTGTGTCTGTATGTGCAGCATTGTCCTTTATGTGAAGAGTTGCGTTTCTACGCTAAATCTTTTATTTGTTGCTTTTGTTTTTTTTTCTGGTGATATTTTATTCCTTCATCTGTTCATAGTGTAGATTATATGCAGCGTATGTTGTGTTACTGTTTTGGGTGGTGACTGTAAGGTATAAACTATCTGAGCTGAGTTTATTGTGTCATAATTATCATGTACAATAAGTAACCGAGTGAAAGGGCCTGGCCTAATGGTGATAGTGTTGTATTCACGACCGCCAGATGGTGGGTTAGATTTCCGGACCGAGCAGAGCTTTGTGTTCTTGAGCAAAACACTTCATTTCACTCAGTGCTAAAAGTCTACTCAGTTATAAATGGTTAGCCCTACGACGGACTTACCTTCCGATCAGGGGCGAAGCGGAATGTTGGCCTGCTCTTCTAGTTACCGAGAT
Source organism: Octopus bimaculoides (assembly GCF_001194135.2). Lineage (NCBI taxonomy): Eukaryota > Metazoa > Mollusca > Cephalopoda > Octopoda > Octopodidae > Octopus > Octopus bimaculoides. Next base: position 187,859,514 of record NC_068981.1, read on the forward strand.
GGCATCGTTCGAAGGCGAAAACGCTGCAAGGCGTAATGTGACCAGTGATGAATAAGAACATACGATAGTCTGGTTGATTTCGTAATCACTGAATATTTCAACCACTGTATATTTTCCAGACTCTGGCATCTTTAACATAATTCTCAGAAGGAAACAGTGTGATAGATTATGATTTGCAGGTGATGTTTGGAATTGAATTTTTTTATTTGAGACAAAGTCCACCTGTCGAAATTCCTGTCAGATTCTTTAGTCTAGTTTCAGTTACAAGACTTAGGATGATTCAAGATTATGGTGTTACTAAATGTATTTTACCCACAGCAAAGGCGCGTGCCTTAGTGCTTATGGTGTTGCACTCACGATTGCTAGATTATGGGTTCGATTCTCGCACCGGGAAAAATCGTTGTGCTCTTGAGCAAAACATTTCCTTTGACGTTGCTCCAATCCATTCAGCTGTAAATGGGACACCCTGCGACGGAAGAGTCTTCTAATAAGAGGGGACGTTGGCCTGCTCACCAGGCCAGTGGGGTAGCATCATTCAAAAGCTACACAATGTGAAGCGCATTGTGACCAGTGATGAATAGCATCCTATATTCTGGTCAGTATAGTGATTTTACCTACAATGTGACCTTATGTGGTCTAAAGTGACATTATGTGGTCTAAAATTCATAACCGTTTGCGCATAAATCAAGAACACTTTCTGAGTGGTGTTTCAATGATTATTAAGGATGAGTTGAATAATCATGTGATGTGTGTGGGATGTGTGGGATGTGTGGGATGTGTTATCGGCTGCTAATTCATTAAAAAATGTTTCTATTGCAGCAGCACCTTTACGTATATATCAGCAGTACTGCAATGACTGTAGCATTAGCTGTTATTATTATTATTATTAGTAGTAGTATTTATTATCAGACGGTTAATCGATTTGCTTTATTTATCTTCGTGTTTTCGACAGTTTTATGTGAGTTTCTACTGCATCATTATGAACACTTCCATTCTCGTAAGATGTATATACAAGTGGTTGCATAGGTTGGTTCGCAATCATTAGGTCATGTGTTAAATCACACACGGTCACATCGTGGATAAATATCTTTTATGATAATACTATAATTAGTTCGATCGGTCCGAGCTTCGTGAATAAAACTGGTAAAGGGGAAACTGCCTGGATCCTAGTTGGATGAACTGTTCCCGTAATTTTACATTAGTTATTTTTGTAGTTCTGTGGCGGATAATTTTTTTTATTTATTTGGGAGAGAACTCCTATCTTCCTGTTTCCTTAAAAAATATATTCTTTCTCTGTGGGACTTTCGCTGAAGTATTCTAAATGCAATCATTACTTTTCATGTATTGTTTTCTGTCTAGACTTGCTAATTCACTTAAACTCCAGTTGAGAATATTATAACTATTATTTATTAATGGAACTGCTACAGTATTGATACTAGATTTTTCTTTTTAAAACAAAAGTAATTAGCATTGTTCTAAGTATTTGTCTGATGTGTCTATCATCACTTTCCAGTATTTTCTCTCCCGTTGTATGTATTGTGCGCAGTGTACTTAAAATGTAGTTAATTAAATTCTTAAATATTTGTAAGTATGCTTATTTTAATTCTCCTCGCACGTTTTTTCCCCGTTTTAGCTAACGGATATTAGAGGTTTTTTTAACATTAACTAATTCTCCTCTCTTCAAGGTTGCTTTATAATAATTTTAGAGTGAAGTTCTAAGTGCTAATTCCTCTAATGTATAAGTTTTTCTTATAAGGTTTAGTCAATAATTTTTTGTTGCATTTCAAGTGGTATATGTAGCATTCGTTGTCTAATATATACTTTGGGTATGTAAAGACGGTGGCTTAATGGTTTGGGTATTCGATTCACGATCATAAGGTGGTGGGTTAGATTTCCAGTTTCCTTGAGCAAAACACTTTATTCTACTTTGCTACAGTCCACTCAACCGGCGAAAATGAGTTGTACCTGTAATTCAAAGGGGCCACCTTGTCATTTTTTGTGCCACACTGAATCTCCCTGAGAACTGCGTTAAAGGTACTCGTGTTTGTGGAGTGTTCAGTCACTTGCACGTTCAATTCACAAGGAGGTTGTTCCGTAACCGACGAAATACCAGTGTAGCGTTCCAATATTTTCTGTGTGCGCATGCGTATAAGGCTTGAAGTTATATATCGATCTGCTTTATTAGATATTTTTCATTATTGTTACACAGGTTAAACGTTGAGCTGGCTGAATCGTTACCGTGCCGAGCATTATGCTGAGCGGTATTTCGTGAAGGCGCATGGCTCAGTGGTTAGAGCTTACGATCGTGAGGTTGTGAGTTCAATTCTCGGACCAGGCTGCGCGTTATGTCCTTGAGCAAGACACTTTATTTCACGTTGCTCCAGTTCACTCAGCTGTAAAAATGAGTTGCGACGTCAATGATGCCAAGCTGTATTGGCCTTTGCCTTTCTCTTGGATAACATTGGTGACGTGGAGAAGGGGAGGCTGGTATGCATGGGCGACTACTGGTCTTCCATAAAAACAAACCTAGGCTGTGCGTTCACCGGTGAAGCGACTTTCCGTCCTGACTTGTATCCCGGAGGGGAACCTCTTAGGTGCACCCATGGTCATTCGTGAGCGACGGAGTCATTTAAATTTCGCCCGTCATTCCTTTGCCTTTCATTCTTCCGGGACCTGTAAAATAAGTACCACTTCTTAAGCACTGGAGTGAATGGAAGCGGCTAGATCTCTCCTGCAAAATTTCGGGCCTTGTGCCTATTGTAGAAAGGATTATTTTTATAAGGCTCATTTTGTCATTATTTAAGACCATGTGTAATTGTTTGTTTTATATTCGGACTATCCCTTTTTCTACGCCTTCCTTTTATGTATCTTTCTTCATTACCTCAACAGACATGGTGATGTCTCTTTGAATTGATATATCGACGAGGTGACAGATCCCTTTTGACGGTCTGAAACAGTTACTTCGGAAAAAATTGTTTTAATATTCCTCTTCTTATGAGTCGATACACCCAGGGTATGGCCAACAAGTGTGGCAATGTGGAATTATTATATTTTTATTACCTGTTTCCCGATGACTATTCCAATAACCCTGACATATTGTTAACCGTGTGAAACTTTTCGCACAGACTTATTTCAGTATAAATTCTGCTTTCTTTAGTTCAAACAGCCAAAAACAATGAAATATAATTCTTTCATTACACTCTCTTGATATTTATATCTTTTAGAAATGACTTCTTTCACACATTCAAATAATTTACAGTGGAAAACTTTGGCAGAGTGTCAAGATTAAAAACCATTACAGATTCAGCTAATACTATAAAAAAGCTTTCCTGGCAACTTTTCAGCGTGTCCCTTTCTTAATTTAATTTTAGCTCGACATATGGGAGGGAATGACATTCATACAGGCTAGCATGTGGGCTCGATTAGTGTGCTCAGAAAGTGGTTTGATTCATATTTCTAGGGAAAAAAGAAACAGACGAAAAGGTTATGGCTAATGTCAATAAAAAGAAAAAACGCTCTGGTCAACTTACACCTTTTCGGTGTCGTGTTATTTTCGCTGACACGACATGCAAACATGTCGTGTAGCCATGAACGATGAGAAAATAGCTGTGATGGTCAATTATCAGACACACTTTTATGGATTATCCCTTTGTCCATCCAAAATCTTGAGTAAATCTAATATCAAATGTGGACCGAGTGTGAATGCTTCCAAATGTTTAGTGTAGGCAGGTGCTCGAATCCCTACATTTCTTTGTCAAGCTGGTTGATGTAACGCCATCCCATGCCGTATATTAAGATTTTGCACATGGTAAAATGACAATGTCTTTAGTAATAGTCTGGATGATAATGAGTATGTGCTTAACAGTTTTGATTACTCCCAAATTAAGATATGATTTAGAGACACAGAAATGCTATCAAGGAAGAGATACTGGGATATATTTTCATACTCCTTATTATCAATATTATACTTTACACTCTAAGTAGCCAGGGAAAAAAACTGTAACATCGGATAGGAATTAAAGGAAATGCATCATCTGAAAGAACCAGCCTTGGCATTCTGCATGGAAAAATTCTGTATCTACCTGGATATTATATCCCTCCTCTTATATATATACATA
>NC_068981.1:187863800-187864672 GCF_001194135.2 Octopus bimaculoides
ATATATGTATGTATGTGAGAAAGAGAGTGGGGAGAGAGGAAGTGTGAGAGTGAGACAGGAAGAGAGGGCGAGATTGATGGTTGTATCTATTCAAACCATCAACGGTTTATGGCCAGCATAGCCGTTACTATTCCTAGTGTCCTGATGATCTTTGGTGATGTTTGAAACTTAAGCATTAAAATCGATATATAAAATAATGATACCAAAGTTTTAATCTCTACTTTAATGCCAATCAAGAGATGTCACATAATCAATTACTTGTGCTGGACAGATTGAATAAATAATTAAACAAAGAATGTCTGTTTAAGAGAGATAGTTAATATAAATGTAGTGGAATTCAACTCACGACGGACCATCTATCAGACAGAAAGAGAGAAACAGAGGGAGAGAGAGGGAGAAAGAGAAAGAGAGAGAGAATGATGTATGGATTTGTAGAAATACAATTCGTGGCTGGAATATTGATGATGTCATTAGGATTTGTCTGACAAAAGTGAATTAACAATCATCAATCGAATAACGTTGTATTTTATTTCGTTGGATTTCAATGAAGCAAGTAATACGTGTAGTTCTATGAAAAGAAATTCATGGAAGATTCTACACACTTTCTGGGCTTATCAGTTTTATATAATATATATATATATATATGTGTGTGTGTGTGTGAGAAAGTTGAGGCACGGGAGTGACTGTGTGGTAAGTAGCTTGCTTACCAACCATATGGTTCCCGATTCAGTCGCACCGTGTAGCACCTTGGGCAAGTATCTTTTACTATAGTCCCGGACCGACTAAAGCCTTATGAGTGGATTTGGTAGACGGAAACTGAAAGAAACCCGTCGTATATATATATATATATATATATATATATATATATATAT
>NC_068981.1:187865003-187865379 GCF_001194135.2 Octopus bimaculoides
CTCACTTTTACTTCCTGTTTTTGTTGTGCCTGTAATTCAAAGGGTCAGCCTTGTCACACTGTGTCACGCTGAATCTCCCCGAGAACTACGTTAAGGGTACACGTGTCTGTGGAGTGCTCATCCACTTGCACGTTAATCTCACGAGCAGGCTGTTCCGTTGATCGGATCAACTGGAACCCTCGACGTCTTAAGCGACGGAGTGCCAACAACAACAACAATATATATATATACGACGGGCTTCTTTCAGTTTCCGTCTACTAAAATCCACTCACAAGGCTTTGGTGGGCCTGAGGCTATAGTAGAAGACACTTGCTGAAGGTGCCTCACAGTGGGAGTGAACCCGGAACCATGTGGTTGGTAAGCAAGCTACTTACCA
>NC_068981.1:187865389-187869558 GCF_001194135.2 Octopus bimaculoides
TATATATATATATATATATATATATATATATATATATATATATATATATGTGTGTGTGCATTTATATGGGTGTATCAATGCATACATACACACAAATACACACACACACACATATATATATATACATCTGTGTGTGTGTGTGTGTGTATATAGCGCAGCTGAAGAAGACTTGGTATCGAAACGATGAAAGGTCAAACTTTTGAATAGTACGCACACGCATACATACACCCACACGCACACCCATATACCCATACACACGCGCACACACATACACAGCGAACACACACATACACACGCGCAGACACGCAAATATACACGCGCTAACACACTCACGCACACATATAAAACCTGTGCGGTTTTGTATACAAAGACAGAGATGGTGGGGAGGAGGAGACGAGTAATTAATATGCAAATTAATGTAAATAGGGAAAGAGACCGATTTCGCTGAGTGTTTTACGAAATAAGTTGACATACTCCAACCACGATAGGAAAGAAAACGGAACTGAAAACAAATCAAAACTATTTTTCTATTAACTCACTTCTGCAAATGTCGGTTGTTCTTGTGACATACAATTTGAAGACATTATTTGTTTATATATTTTTGTATTTTACGTTTCTAAAATATGCGCTGCAGGGCAGTAACAAATGGAAATGTCAAAATGGAATGAATTTTCCTATTCTTTAATAAATAAAAAATAAAAGTGTAAATAAATTAAAAAATAGATTGATCTCCTCCAGTCAATAATGCAATATCAATTAGTATTTTAAAAATTAGTTCACGCTGAATGATAAAAATGTCGAGGCTTTCCTAATATTACATTGCTCTATAACTTTTTAGTATTTATACCTTAATTTTTTAAATCGGGGATTCTTTCATTCATTGGATTGACACTATTTTCTTCGAAGCTTGAAACCTAGACAAATTTAAAGATTCAATCGTTGTTCTATATGATAATATTATGTGGCAAAATCAGGTTACGAAAAAATACTTTTACGTTCCGTTCTGGCAACTCTTACACTAGACGCCGTATCTTCTTTCCGTAATCTTCCTTTTGACTCTGTAACTACTCCAATCTCTCTGGTATAACGTTTTCTCTTTTATTTTCAAAAGGAACTGAAAACTCTGTGATCTTTCGATTAAAAATCCCTTCGCTCTGTAAATCGCTAATTGCCATCTACATCCCATTCGATGCGCTGTTGAACAGCACCAAATGGTTCTTGTATGCCTTTAATAGAATGCTCTCGACGAACGTACGTGCTAAATCTTCTGTCTGGAGGTATATTCCTCCATTCGGGCTCTAAAACTCTGGAAAGTGTTATGATCGTGGACTTTAGACTTTTCATTAACTCATAAAAATGTTGAAGTGTCCCGCACCAAAAAGGCACAAATAAATGCATAGTTAAATAAATAATAATAAAAAAAGAAACAAAATAATTAAAAAAAAACTTTAGTGATACATACGTCAACCTCATCTGATTTGCAAGCAACTGTACAGCGTATGTGTTACATATAACAGGTGAGACTGGACATGATATGAGGGACTAATTTTACGAGCATCTTCATTCATCCGCATTTGCTAAAAGCATGACTCTCTTATTTCAATGAATCTATTTCCTCACCTTTTGGCGTTCAGAAATTCCATACGGTCGAGTTTTTCACATAGCCTTGATCCTAAAGCGAAACGTTTCTTCTTTACATTTATTCACTTTATATATAGTCGCCATTGGTGAACAATAGCATCGTTGGTTATAGATCTTCAACAGAAAAATGTCTGATACATAACCTTTCCGACATAACAAAGCAACAAGAGAGTGTGTGTAACTCAGTACATTACTGATGCGTCATTTTTCTAGGGAGACAAACGTTATTTCCTTCTCACAATAGAAATAAATCTTCAGCAAGCATAAACGAAAGCTTCTTCTTTACCTCATCTTTCCAAAATCACATGCATTGCTTTTCATCGTTGACTCACCATTTTGCCCTTTGTCTGAACAGGCTTCTTTATGTAACCATGTACCATTTTATACGAGCAAAGTTTTCCCATAAGCATTTTCGTAAACTGTAAAGACCTCCTTCAGTCACGAATGGCCATGGGATTGCGCTTAGAAAGTTCCCCTCCGAGGCACAAGTCCAGGAAAAGTTGTTTATGGAAGACCAGAAGTCGCCCATATCCTCCCCTCTCCATGCTACCGATGTTACCCAAGGGAAAGGTAAATACAGCTTGGAACCAGTGACATTGCAACTCATTGCTACAGATGAGTGAACTGGAGCAACGTGAAATGAAGTGTCTTGCTCAAGAACACAGCACACAACCTGGTCCGGCAATTGAACTCACTACTTCATGATTGTGAGTCCGACGCTCTGAATACTCACCCATGCGCCTTCACACTTCTTAATCAAGGAAACATCTTAGTGCCACCCTCTCCTCGTTTTAATCAACTAGTATTTACCAAATAACTACATATTAATCTCTGTCTAACGTATGGCTGACTTTCCTTTACCTTTCACTCGGTCATTCTGGCCACTGGCCTTCTATAAAGCCTTTTCACCTAGGTAATATCTCATCCCCTTACTCTTCTCTTCTATATTTGTTCTATACCTTCGGTGTTCCTAATGCAACGAACTGGCATTAGCAATGAAGTCCGATAGTATAAGTACCCGACTTAAAAATAAGTACTGTGGTAGCTTTATTCGATCAGAACTCTAAAACAAAAAAAAATGGTGCCCCAGTATGGCCGCTGGTCAATGAGTGAAACAAGTAAGATATTCCTAGAAACATTTGGAAGAGAAAGAGATATGCTTGAAACGTCAGATTTCTCATCCTGCAACGTCACAATCTGAAATTGTCCAAATTCCCAATCTTTATTTTATGAAAATCTATCCCTTAAATGTTATTATAACATTCATTTGAAAAATCTTATTTATATGTTAGAAAGTCTATAGCTAAAAGTTCATATTAATTTGGATTATATTTCAGGTAATCTTAGCAACTTTATCGATAAATAATCATGAGAAACAAATAGAAATCGAAGAGAGATTCGGAGAAATTGATGTTTAATTAAGTCTCAGTTGTTTTCTTATTTATTTCCTGTGAATATATTCAGAGCATATTTTCACGAATTGTTATATATTTAATTACCCTTAAAGCTTTTACGGCAAGGCCTACGTCAATGTTTCTCAGCGCTGTTCTTTCAATATGGATATTCTACTGATTATAAGGAAATTTGATATATTTAAAAGGAAATAACAAAAATATGAGTTATGTCCCGGAGGTCATAAGGTAATCTAATGCTATTCTTTATCAGGGAAGAATATTTTTCTTTCTTTGTGTACTTATGATTTCACAGAAACAAGTACAGCATTTCATTATTTATTTCCTCATTTACGGAAGTAACTGAAAGTTGAGATAAACTTTTAGTTCACATACGGTGATTTCTGCTTCACTTTGTATTAGATTGTAGATAATTCACGATAAGTCATAGCTGGAGCTTTCTGAATTCACTAGGTAGTTTACTTCTAATAACAATATATATTTGTCGGAATTGTTTTAAAGAGAAGCAGTTTTGATTTTGTGTAATTATTTTGAGCGATCTCTATTTCTCTATTACATTACTAACCAATGTATTGTGTTACAATTTGCGAAAGCTAATTGTAAACACAATACATTAAAACAACTAGTATGAGCAGTCATGGGTATGCGGTTATGAATCTCGCTTTGCAACCACGTTGTTTCGGGTTCAGTACTATCACAAATCAACTTATACAATTGACTTCTACTATATACTATATCCTCGCATCGAGTGAGTTTGGTAAACTGAAATTATGAGGAAGCCCGTCATATATAAGAAAATGGAGATATTACAATTAATAAATATTCCCATAGTAATAACCCACAAGTTATTTCCCAATTAAATTTTTCCAGTAAAAATCTGTAATAAAGTCATTTCTTTACTGTTACCCAAAGAAGAATATTGTTTTCTCTTTACGAGGCTTGTATGAATGGCTAAACATTTATGGCGTCTTATTCTTAACCCGAAAGGATGAATAGTATTCGTATGTCGACGTGACTGACCCCGACGCTCTGCAAATACGCATATATATATGTGTGTGTGTGTGTGTGTCATATGTAAGTATGTATGTGTATATATATATATATATATATATATAT
>NC_068981.1:187869665-187872678 GCF_001194135.2 Octopus bimaculoides
TATATATATAATTTTATACGTATGAATAATATAATTTTAAACATACATCCACGTTCACAAACGCACGCGTATCTCTGTATACTTACACACGTATTCCTACATAAAGAGAAAGAGTGGTTGAATAGAGTGGAGAGAAAGGGAAATAGCTAGTATTGTGAGAACAAGATTTTATTTGAGAATTGTTATATGCGTGTCTGTCGAATGTAGCAACTTTTCGCCTCCCGTCTCCTTTAAGAGGTTTTTACGACAGCACCTGCGTTAATTTAATCAGACTTCATATGAGCGTTAAATCTCTTACCTGCTATTTAGAAAGTTTTCGAATGTCTATTCCAGTCATACGAAGGTGAAACGAAATATAATTTAAGAAGAAAAATCTACAATCTATAAACATTAAATTAGGTTATATTGTCGTCAGAAGATTTACAATTATGGAATTTACGTTAAGTGCTTCATTTTACTGTTTGAAGTCGTCCCACGCAAGAATATTGGCTTGCGTTCACATATCTAAAGCTACTAAAATTCTTCATTTAGGTTTAAAGTTTTGAAGGTTAATAGTGCATCAGAGTTGCCCTATGTCTCGTAAGAGCTCTTAACACCTCCATATATTGGTTAGTCGGACTGCAAATAGGCTATCTAAATTGGACATATTTTGTCGATATAAATAATTAGAATAATGTACACAGTACACGTTCTCATACAAAGCTAGTTTGAGCACATACACCCTCAAGAGATCCGTTCGCTCTCCCTAGCTACATATATTTCCAGAGGTTTTCCAAGTTTTTAATCGATTACTCCCCAGCGTGAATTGATTGTATCTATTATTTTGAGAAAATCTCGATTGCTCAATAAACTGCATAGTTCGAATGTTCTATCTATATGTCCAACTGCTGTTCTAACGTAGGAGAACATTTGCGAACGATGTAAATATAGCTCCCTTTTTAAAAGCAATTTTCTATTTATTCCGAAAATAGAATTCATATAATCAGACTTATACAAGTTTTCATTCAACGGGGAATTGTCTTTGTTTGGATATTTTTGTTTTTATGGAAATTTCATTTTCTTTCATATTTTGAATATTTTTAGAAAGTATGATATAACCATATAATTATTTGCTTCTTGTTCCATCATTTCGTCTCAATATTTCTTTGCATTTTACTTTTCCTCAATATTTTCTCTGTTACTTTATATAAGAAAATCTATGTATGGAGATAAATTATTTGCTGAAGAGAAGTAGAGAGCTAATAACTACATAGAGCAAATATATTAAATGTCTCTTACTATGATGATTGTTTAATATTAGTTACATTAGTTTTGTCCAATTCTAGAACTCGTTTCGCTTCAAAGTGAAAGAAGTTCTCATCATCTGAACTTTCATTGCAAAATTCTCAATCAATACTTTGATCAATATACTATAAAGAGCGACACATTCAAAAGGAGCAGACGTAAAACGTATCATTGGAGCTGTGTGTGTGTGTGTGTGTGTGTGTGTGTGTGTGTGTGTGTGTGTGTGTGTGTGTGTGTGTGTGTGTGTGTGTGTGTGTGTGTGTGTGTGTGTGTGTGTGTGTGTGTGTGTGTGTGTGTGTGTTGATAAGAAATACGAAGAAATATTCAAATCACTGATGAAACTATAATTCTGCATTCTACATTGCATCGTAAACTCCCTAATAACCCATTCTATTATAGGCAAAAGGCCTGAAATTTAGGGGAGGGAATAGTCGATTACATCGACCCCAGGACTCAACTAGTACTTAATTTATCGACCCCGAAAGGATGAAAGGTAAAGTCGAACTCAGAACGTAGCGACAGGTGATATACCCCTAAGCATTTGTCCAGGGAAGGTTACTTTTCACTTGATTACCGTATGGAATAATCAACCAAATATTTTTATTAGGGTTGCGTGATTCAATGCGAGATTTATTACTGAAAAACCTAATATTATTGTTAAAAGAATGTAAAGTTGAAGAGGAAGCATAGTTACTTCCCTTTGACTGTTTATTTTTAGGGTTATGAAGTTAAGACTATGGATATTTTGATGGAATTGGGTATTATTTAGATAATTAACTGTAGAAGGAGCAGAACAAGTAATCTTGCAGTTAATGTGTCTACTACTGCTAATATTGCTTTTACTACTGTTATTGTCATTAGTACAGTTAGCGCTAAGTTGGTTGAAATATTTAATTTGTTCCTTATATCCTGTTTTGTATGAAAATGAGTTATAAAAATCAGCGTTGCTATTGAAGACGGTTTCGCTGGCGGATAATTTAGATATTCTAAGGGAATATAACACATTTTTTGTTATATTGTTGTTGTGGTTACTAAAGGTACTGATGTATTTTAGGTTAGTTGAAGGTTTATGGTATGAAAAATACAAGGCCGTATTTAAGTTTAGAGTTAGCCCTAGAAAGTTAAGCTTCATTTTATCAATATCGAAAGAAATACTTAATCCCATATTACTAAGAATTTGACTAAATTTCGTTTAACTTTTTCTAGTTTCTGATTTGAGGTATTTTGTTAGTAAAGTAGGCACTCATCATGATATAAACCATCGAGTATATAAGGGAATCGGTCTGCTAGTTCTGATAGGATGTAAATTCTGACCAAATCAGGAACCTGAGCCAAATCGCTACTTCCCATAGGGATATCGAAGCAATCTGTTCAATCCCTACGAATCCAAACTTTGCTATCGAATTGGATGATGGATGGATTTTCTTGCCGCTAGGACAATATTAATTGCATCGTGGGTTAGTCCTGCCTTGTTATGTGCAAACCATAGGACTGTTTAAGATGATAGGATTGATAGAGGAATAATAGCTGCAGATATCGAACTATATGAATTTCTTATATTTCTCCTAATTACGTCTTGCTTGTACCCGGATTCAAATCCCACACAAGAGTGTCCATTGTTTCTTAAGACGCGCAACATTTAGCTACTTTGGAAGTATTTCCTCGGATCATTCCTATATACTGTACACTTGTGTATATATACATATATATATATATATATATATATATA
>NC_068981.1:187873243-187875496 GCF_001194135.2 Octopus bimaculoides
CCCCCCCCCCCTATTACCTTGCGGACCACCAGAAATCCGTCGACCCCAGGTTGGGAACCAGTTGCCTAGAGGATAAAAATAAGAACCTTTTAAGAAACTAATTAAAGAAACTGGGACTACTGTAAATGTTAGTTACAATTGCCTGAAAGTAGAGACCCCTGATCTGTCCCTTTTGACATCGACCCACCGGAGACCACCACTGGTTTTATGATACAAATTTCTCCTTTTAAAGTGAACTAAATTAAATCTTTCCCTCAAACTTTCATTTTATGAATGAATTAAGAAATAAGGGAAGACTAACTATGAAGGAAGTTTTAAAAAACCTTTATATTTCGGGCACAAAGAACCATCTTCAGAAGGAAACAATCTAAAAAATGTGTGTTTCCTGCCATTTTAGATAGTCCATATACAACGCTCTAATTTCACGTTCCTAACACCAGCTTAAAAATTGCATTTATTTTGCTAAATTCTCCAATATTTTCAAAATTAATTGAAACAAAAGCAGAGAATTTCAACCAAAATATATATCTTAGTATATTGTTGTTGTTTCATATTACAGTTTGATTCTCTATAGTCAGATAACTGGCTTAAAGTGGTCTAATAATCGATAAAGTACAAGGTTATAATGAAGAAATACTTTATGATCAACTTAACAGTATAATGAACAGCAATGGCCTTGAAATAAACCATAACAAGCAAACCTAAAGGGAAATGACCAGCCATTGAAAGAAATAAGATGAAAAAGAAGTATTATTGGCAGAATATATATATCTTAACCTCTCAAGCATTTTATGCAAATAAATGGGGCGTAAAATATAATGAAGAAAATCACTTTAGGGGACAAAACAATGTCGTCTCTTTCTATAGAGTTTGTTTTGATCATTAGAGAACTCGGATGGGTTATACGTTTGTGCATGACTAAGGAAAAGTGTGGCCAATCATATTCTATCATCGGCATTGTGATGTATCTAACATTAAGATAGAACGCTCCAGTTATCCAAACTGAAAGTAGTCAATAGAAAACTAGAACACACTCATTTGCTGCAGTAAGCGGCAAAAGAACTATAACATTGAAGTATACATCGTTAGCACAACAAGACTCAGTTTGACTCCTTTTCTAGAAATATCGTGGAGAATGATGAACCCCCTGCCTTAAGGTAACTTATTCTATAGAGTCCACAGGAGGATATAATATTCAATGCCATTTTAACGACCTGCTTTGAATTCATAACAGGTCTCACTATATTTATAAAATATGGTCCTGTTATAATTATGAAATAAGTTCACCAGAGAATAAAGATTGATGAAATGCTATTTTAGCAAGGGAATGAGACATTTAGGCGCAGCTGTTTTGGCGCGGCATATTTGGCGTCACTGATTCAATGCTGACTTGGCATCAAGCATTTCAATATTTCTCTCAAGCTAATTTTTCTTTAGTTTTCTCTCTCTCTCTGTGTTTATATCAGCAAACGAGCGCAAAAAATCCTGACGCTAAAACAGTTGATGATAATGATGACGATGCAGATATTTAGAGCAATAGAACGTTGAAACCCTAAGAAGTAAATTCCATCATTGCATTGCACGATATATATAACCGAAAGATCATTTGAGAGTATGAACTGATGTTCACTTTACGATATTGGCTTCAAATTTTGGCACAAGGCCAGAAATTTGTGAGAAGTGATTAATTCGATCCCAGTGCTCAGCCAGTACTTATATTATCGACCCCGAAAGGATGAAAGGAAAACTAGACCTCGGCGGAAATTGAACTCAAAAACGGACGAAATATCGCTAAGCATTTTGCCCGGAGTCCTAACCATTCTGCCAGTTCTCCGCCTTATGATATTACTCATTATACTTATCAATCCCTACAGTAAGTCATTTCCTTCATAAAATATAAACGATAAATATCGATTCTGGATAGTTAATTCGTAGCTAATCAATCTAATAAGAATACTTAACATGTATGATTATGTATAATCGCCTTTCAACTCATCAGGGTCGCTTAAATTTATAATCATTATTATGTATACACATCAACTACATTAATCTAATTGCCCAGAAGATATTTAGTAACAATCATATTTCGGAATTTTAACTCTATTAAAGTTTTGAACGCTTAATTAGTTGAATAGTACATTGCCTTAATTATTTTAGTCTGCATTTTAATATCTTCCATAAATCGTGATGACAAATACACACACACAGACACACACACACACATATGTATATATATATATATATATATATATA